>NW_007726221.1:324123-423259 GCF_000696425.1 Galeopterus variegatus | reverse complement strand
TGTGTGACAGATGTGACAGTGGGTGACCTAGGGTGACTGAGTGTTTCTGTCATTCTGCGTTGTGGTGTGTGTGTTATGTAGATTTTCTGGTGGTGTTATTTTGTGACAGTGTGTCCCTGAGTGGTGGCTGCAGAAGGTGAAGTTTCATAGCACCGACCCTGCGGGCAGACTGCCTGCTTCTGAGTCCTGACTCCACCAAGCAACCTCCTTGAGCCTTAAAATCCTCATCTATAAAATGGGAATAATGATAGTGCCTTCCTCATAGGGTTGTTGAGGGGATTGAATACATGTGCTAAGAATGGTGTCTTATTCAACTATTAACTATTATTATTGTGGCTACTATTATTATCATCATTATGATGATCTGGCACTGTATGTGGTGTGTCTGTGTGTGACTAAGTGTGACACTGTACAACTCCATGTGACAGTGTAATTTTGGGAGGCAGTGTGTCACTGTGTGTGGCAGTATGTGATTGAGTGTGGTGGTGTGGTGTTTGACTGTGTCTATGCGACTATATCTCTGGGTAGCTGTGTGTCGCTTTGTGTCCCAGGCCTGGTGTGTCTCCATTATGTATTAGCCTAGATACACAGGCAGGACCCCTGGCACCCCCCTCAGCTTCTCCCTGGCACCTGCAGCACCCCTATGTCCTCCACATGTCTATCTCACTGTGTGCAGCTAGCCTGGGTGGGTTGGTGAGGCTGCAGGGTCAACCCAGGGGCCCCTCACCTCCACCCTCCCATGGGAGGATAAGGCACTACAGCTGAGTGAGTGGTGCTGGCTGAGGGGTGCCCACAGGCTTTCTGGGTGCTAAGGGAGCAAGGGTGGAGAAGCAGGAAGCCCAGAGGCCTCAGAAACAAAAGGGCCCCAACTGAAGCCGGGCCCCAACTGAAGCCAAGAGATGGAGGCTGCTGCCCAGGTTTCCCAGTAGCCCAGAGAGAGTGACTATCACCTTTCTGGAATTATCAAGGCCCACTTTGGGACTGAGATCTGCCTCCCGGAAGCCATGTCGGCAGCTGGTGGCTTATCTCTGCTCGACTGCAGAAAGGGCAGCAGCCTGGCTCCAGGACAGGATAAACATGTCATCTCTTCATGGTGTTTTCCAGAACTCGAGGGTGGGGCTCACCTTCTACTTCCCGACCCTCCCCCCCGTTCCCATGTGTGCTGTGGGCAGCGGCTTGCCCTGATGTGTGCCTAGCTTGGGAGTGGGGTGCTGGCAGAGAGTAAAGAGATGTCCCTCCCAGTTGCACCTCAGCCTGAGAAAGGACAGTGGAATACCCCAGCGGAGACCAGAGGTGGCCTTCTCTGTGCCTGGGGACTCCTTTGCCCTTCCGCTTGTGCTGACCCTCAGCCACAGCCAACAGTTCAGGTCATTCTGTAGGAGCCCCCTTCTCCTCCACTTGGCTTCCCCTTGGGCTGAAAGGGAACTGCTCACGCTAAGGCAGAGTGTCTCTTAGAAATGGGTGGACGTACCTGGGACAAAGGTAGGGGGAGATAACATCAGACTGTCACCTCTGAGGAGGCCCAGGTTTGTCTCCTTCAACACTGTTCTCACCCTAGAACGGAGAGACAGAGAAGGGAGGGAGTTGCCTAAAGCCATAGGGGGTGGATGTTAGCACTGGGCCCTGTCCCCACTGGAAGTAGGACTGGGGAGGGATAGAGAGTGTGTGAGTGGGTGAGGCCTAGGGAAGTGGTCCAGAGGTTCTGTAGGCTCTCTAGATAGGTGGGACAAGCTGGCTGGGGGCAGAGGCATGGTTAAAGCAGAAGAGGAGGTCAGGGGTTTGGAATCTGGGCTCAGAAAAGAGAATGCCTATGGCTTGTGAGGGCTCCCACACATAGGCCTAGACACAGTCCCCTTAGGCTGGACCTTTGGGGTCCCTGATGTTACCACTCTGCTGGGGTAGCAGGGCAAAGATTGCTGATAGGCCACATAGTTTTGGGGACAGAAGTGATGTAGCCAGTTAGGTGTAAATAGAGCTGGCTACTGGACCATATACGTACAGGGTGATACACATATACCCCCTTATGATGTATCTATCTCTATATTACGTGGATGGGTCACTACAGGGGTAGGGGTCTCCTTGGTCACAGTCAGTACAGGATCTGTTAGGGGTGAGGGTTCCTGAGAGCCAGGCTTGGCTCTTGTCTGAGCCTGGTAGGATGCAGGGCATCACATCTTTGGGAGCCCATGCCTTAGGTCAGCCTGGGTCTCTGAAAGCAGCAAAAGAGCTGTGCAGGTGGTGGGTGAGCAGCCAGGGTTCGGGTTCTCCTTGTGGACTCTGGGCCAGGCCCTACCTCTGCTTGTGAAAGGGCCGTACTGTGTCTTAAAGCTGCTGTACCCTGAGGGGTCTCAGCCCCAGTGTACTCAGAGTGGGGTAGGGAGGGACAGGGGTGTCCCAGCAGGCCACACACAAGATGCGCTTGTCTCTTCTGGGGACAAGGATTGGAGATCCACTCAAGCGGGCTCAAGTAGGGAGTGGAGGCAGCAGGGTGAGGGTGACAGGGATGGGCACAAGTGTCCCACAGGGATGGTCACAAGGGTCCCACAGCAACCACAGTGTTGACACCAAGAACTGCAACTGCCATTACTTCAGGACCTGCACAGATCCATACATCATCTCATTTAAACTTAGAACTTCTCTTTGAGGTGGGTGCTGTTATTATCTACATTTTATAGACAGGAAAGCAGAGACCCAGCAACGTGAAGTCACTTGCCCAAGTCACACAGCTGGTCAGGAAGGGTACCGAGGCACAAATGATTTGGGAGCCATTGAAACTGGGAAATTATTTGGCTCCATGATGCTCTGGGGTCCATTTTCATCTGCCTGCACCCCCCCCCTTTTTTTCCTGCATTGCTGATCTTTTGGTCCCAGCTTTCTTCAGTTCACTCTAACCTCTAAGTGTTATCTCATCTTTCAGAGCCAGGCCATTTTCTAGGGGCCTGGTCCCCCAGGAACCAGGGGTTCTTGAATTAGCTGCCCTTCCTTTATCCACTCAGCCATGAGTGGCAGGTCACAGTGGTTTGGGGTGGGAAAGTGTCCTAAGGTTTGCTTGGCCACCTCAAGTAGCAATCAGAAATGACTTCCTGGAGGAGTCAGGGCTCTGGGAGCAGATTGGAGTGTGGGCAGAGGAGGAAGAAGTAAACAGAGAGCTGAGGGTGAGGCTGGAGAAAAGTGGGCTCTGGGAGGATCTAGAGGTAGGCATGGTCACCATGGGGCCCAGGGCAGCAGGGACACTGGGGGAAGAGGTGGCTTCTTACCAGCTTTGACTCCCCAGGCCTGCAGAATGATGAGGACCTACAGGCCCTGCTGAAGGGCAGCCAGCTCCTGAAGGTGAAGTCCAGCTCGTGGCGGAGAGAGCGCTTCTATAAGTTGCAGGAAGACTGCAAGACCATCTGGCAGGAGTCCCGCAAGGTTATGCGGACCCCCGAGTCCCAGCTGTGTGAGTGCCCTGGGGCCATGGGGGAGGTGACAGAGTGTAGAACCTGGCCAGGATGGGGTGGGAGTGGAGGTCAATCATGGACAAAAAACACAGGTGGGGAAACCGAGGCCTGGCTAGAAATGAGGAAAGGGGCTGACTGGGGTCAGAGAGAGGAGCCAGTTAGATCACCTATAGAGAAATTGAGGCCTAGTCTGGGTTGGGCAGAGCAGTCAAGGAAAGGAGACCACAGGTGGAGATGCTAAAGACTTTTTGGGATGGGCTACGTAACCATGACCACAGATGGCGACAGCCAGGCTCAGAAGAAGGAAGGGAGCTGGACAGTGTCGCCTGTTACTCACAGGTATCCTCCCAGGCAATTGGTGGGAAGGAAGGAAATTGGGCGGATTAGGACTCCAGGTGTGGTGAGGACAAAAGCCAGGCCCAAAGTCTGAAGGCAGATAAGGCACTTCGGGGTATCAGTGGCCAGGGTGTGATGTGGGGCACAGGAGGCAGCTCTTGCCTGGGACTGGAGCCATAGGAGGGATACTGGGACAGAGCAGGGCTGGGCCACACAGAGAGAGGCCCTGGCTGGGGAGCTCTCTCGAGAATGTGGTTTTGAGGGCTTTCTGGAAGCTTCCAAAAAGGCCCAGGTAGCCACGGCTCAGGCAGTAAATGGAGAGTGCCTCCTGCAAGGCCTTAGAGAAAAAGCTCTGCTGACTTCTGCCCTTTAATGCAAGAATTCCCTAGAGATTCTGTAAAATGAGATGTTCCCCTCCAGAACCTTTACTTGGTGGGAAAATTTTAGGCCAACAGAACTTTCTGCAATGATGGAAATGTTCTATATCTGTGCTGTCCAATAGGGGAGCCACCAGTCACCTGTGGCTATTGAGTCCTTGAAACGTGGCTAGTGTGACTAAGAAATTGAATTTTTTATTTTATTTAATTTTAACTAATTTATATTGAAATAGCCACAGGTGGCTGGTGGTTACTATATTGGACAGTGCAGATAGATCATTTTGCAACCTGGGTTTCACGCAGCCCAGACTGCTGGAAATCTCTCACCCATTCACCTGCCCTTGGCTGGGGGAAGGGTGGGGAGGTAGGGTCAGCCCATTGGCAGGTCTGTGGGGATTGAGACCAGATACGGTGACATCCCTGGGTAGAAGGAGGGCATAAGGAAGGGGAGGATCAGCCCCCTGAGGGTGCCCCAATGGGGTGCCTTTAACCCAGGGAGGGCCTGCCGAACCTCAGGACACTGGACAGAAACCTGAGAAGGTATGGCAGGACAGGAGCAGGGCCAGAGGTGGAGCCTGGCTGGGTCCTCGTGGCCGTGAGCTGTGGAGGGTTTCTGAGCAGGGTGTGAGTGGATGGGGACTCTGAAACATTCTCAGGAAACCACCCTGAGCTAGTGTCTGCCCCAGCCCGGCCTGCTGCCACACAGTGTGGGAGTAAAGCCTGACCTTGCCTGTCTGCCTGTCTGTGGCGCCAGACATGCTCCTTCATAGGGCTCCTGCCCTGATACAGGGTTTCCTGTTAGATGCCGGGGGGGTGGGAGTACAGTGGGAATGGGGCTCTCCCTCTAGGAGCCCTGGGATTCCTTGGGGCCAACCCCCCTGCCAATATCTATGCATGGCTCTCCAGGGTATGCCTAGCACTTGATGGGGGTTGGGCAAGGGACAGAGAGAGGAGTAGGAGCCCCAGGCTTTTCCAGCAGGACCTCCCTATGGGCTATGGAGATGAGAACCTCCTACTGGGACAGCTGTGAGCAAAAGGGCAGGAAGAGCATTCCAGGCAGGAGACGCAGTGTGACCAAGGTGCAGAGGTGAGAATGAGGAAGGGGCCTGAGTGGCAGGCTGGGGAGCTGCACCCTGAGCAGAGGGGCTGCAGGGGTGACAGGCTCAGGGAGTCAAGTATGCTCAGATAAGGAGCATAGCCTGAGAAGCTTTCTTCCAGGGCAGAGCCACCTGAAACAGGTCTTGTGTTGAGCATGCCGGCTGGCTGCTTCCCTTCTCTGGTGGGCAGTGAGACTATTGTTCTCAACTGCGCTTTACCCTCGAGGAAACTGAGGCCAGGTGAGGGAGAAGTGGAGCAAACCCTCCCCCATTCTCTTTGGCTCTGCTTGCTGTTCCCGGAGTCTCTCCCAGTCCTGCCACCACTGCCCACCCCCATGAGCATTCCCAGGGTTGCACAAGGTATTATCAGCAGTGAAGGCATCTGGACTTTGTCTCTGGTGCGGGTGGGGCACTGGCTTTCGGGGGGTCCCATGGCTCAGGCTTCCTGTTTTCATTCCCGGCCTGGGGCAGTTGCAGCTGTACCCAGTGTGAAGCCTATTGGGGCACAGGAAGCTGTGGGCAGAGGGATTAAGCAGGGATATCCTCTGCACCCCAAATGGCCCAGGGCCCATGTGTCCCACTCCTCAGAGGCTGCAGTGGACATATGCCACACAGGTGGGGACTGCAGGTGGCTAGGAGGCCCCTGGGCACTCACGATGGGTGGGCACAGGGAAGGACAGGCAAACTTTAAGCCAGAGTCAGTCTAAGACCAGGACAGGTGGATGAGGATGGTTGAGGCCGGGGGTGGAGCAGGGGCAGATCCTGGGTGCTGCTGCCGGGAGGCGCAGTATGAACCCGGCTGGTGGGACTGGCTCCCAGCCAAGCCACGGAGGGCACATTAGGATGAGGGTAGGCAGGGTCTTGCATCTCCCTGAAGCTTAGAAGGCTGGGCTGTGATGGGAGGGCCCTTCCCCTGGCTCCTAAGGGCAGAATGATGTAATCTCTAAGACCCCTGAGGGGCATCCTCCAGTCTGCCTCTTGGGACCCTGGAGGGCAGAGCCTTCCCGCACCCACCCTGCCAAGGGGCTCCCTGAAGTCAGGACACGTGCAGATACACACAGGGCAAGGCCCTGTCTACCCTCTGACACAAGCACTTCTCCCTCTGTCTTTGGCGCTCTGTTCCAGACCCCAGGGCCAGAGCTTACATGGGGTGGCTCCAGTCTCCTGAATGTTCAGGAGAGGAGCCTGGAGGCTGTCATGGCTGTGGGAGGGGAGGATAGGCCCAAAGTCCAGTACAATCCAGAGGGCGTGTGGCCCCGCTCTGTCACAGGCCCCAAGCTCCAGGATGGTCTGTCCCCCTCTCAGTCTAAGAGTCCTACCCTGCCCCAGTCCTCTTCCAGGGGCCCTGCTCTGTCCCATCACTGTGACAGCAGGCCTGTAGTCCCGGGTGCCCTGCCACCCTCAAGTCTGTCTCTGTCTGTCTCTGTCTCCCCCTGTGCGTTTCCACTCTGCCCACTATGTCCGCGTCTCAGGCCCTGTCTGCACCTCAGTCCCTGTCTTCCTCCCTCCCTTTAGTACCCCCTGCTCTGTCCTCCTGCTCCTCTCCTTTCTCTGTGGACTAAAGGCCTGAGCTCCAGCCCTGACTCTCTGTCTCTAGGCTGGGCTCCCCTCCACCGTGGCCTTGGCCATGTCAGGAGCAGGGATTGTCCTTAAAGAATCCTCTGCCCCTCTCCCCTGCCCCTCTTGCAGTCTCCATCGAGGACATTCAGGAGGTGAGGATGGGACATCGCACAGAGGGCCTGGAGAAGTTTGCCCGTGATGTGCCTGAGGACCGCTGCTTCTCCATTGTCTTCAAGGACCAGCGCAACACACTAGACCTCATCACGCCATCGCCAGTGGACACCCAGCACTGGGTGCGGGGTCTGCGCAAGATCATCCACCACTCGGGCACCATGGACCAGCGGCAGAAGCTGCAGCAGTATCCTTTTGGTGGCAGTGGATCTAGGTCTGGCCTGTGGACTCTGGCTGTGGCCACCTGGGTATGCGAAGGTGGCTCAGTCATTTTGGGCTGCCATAATAGAATACCATGGACTAGGTGGCTTAAACAACAGAAAGTTATTTTCTCACAGTTCTGAAGACTGGAAGTCTGAGATCAGGGCGTCATCATGGTCAGAGTCTAGTGAGGGCCCTCTCCCTTGCTTGCTGATGGCTGCCTTCTCGCTGTGTCCTCACATGGTGGGGAGAGAGAGAGAGAGCAAGCTCTTTGGTGTCTCTTCTTGCACTAATCCCATCTTGAGGGCCCCACCCTCGTGTCCTCATCTAAACCTAATTAACTCCCAAAGGTCCTGTCTTCAAATACCATCACCCTGGGGGTTAAAGCTACAATGCATGAATTTGGGAGGAACAAAATTCAGTACATAGCACAAGGGAAGCAGGAAAGGTGCATGGTCTACTCTGACCCAAGACCAGACAAACAGCTCAAGACCAGTTCTGCAGCTCCTGATACTCCCTGTGCCCACCTCTGTAACCAGCGTGGAGTTGGGAGCCTGGGGAGGTTGAGGGGAGCAGCCTGCTTTAGTGGGAGACCCAGTCCTGGATGTTTTAATCATGTTTTCTAGATTACTACACATTTTCCCTCTGGGAACTGGGAGGTCATGGTACCCTCCTGTGCCATTTTTTGGGGAACGATCTAGTTTCCTGGACCTAGTATACAAGACAGCCTGTGGGCTTAAAACAAGTCACCTTCAAAATCTAGTTGCACAACAAACTAGTCTATGATTCAAGGTGATCAGGCTTCCAGCAGATATGGATTAGGGTGGAACCAGCTCCAGCTCCTTTTTTATGACAGCTTTATTGAGATATAATTCACATACCATACGATTAACCCTTTAAAGTGTTGAACCCAATTCAATGCTTTTTAGTATATTCCCAGAGTTGTACGACCATGACCACAATCAATTTTAGAACATTCATCACCCCAGAAAGAAATCCTGTGCCTGTTAGCACTCACTCCTGGTTTTCCCCAAGCCCCAGTCCTAGACAATCACTAATCTACTGTCTGTCTTTCTGTAGACATTTGCCTTTTCTGGACATTATATTAATGGAATCATACAGTCTTTTGCAACTGGTTCTTTCATTTAGCATAATGTTTTGGGTTTTTTTTCTGTTTTGTTTTTTTGTTTTTTGTTTGTGTGTTTGTTTTTGTTTTGTTTTGGCAGCTAGCCAGTACAAAGGTCCAAACCCATGTCCTCACTTAGCATAACGTTTTCAACATTAATCCATGTTGTAGAGTGTATCATTCCTTCTAACTGCCTAATAATGTCCCATTGTAGGGATATACTACATTTTATTTATCCATTCACTAGCTGATGGACATTTGGGTTGTTACCACTTTTGGGGTCTATGGATAATGCTGCTATGAACATTCATGTATCAGTTTTTGTGTGGATGTGTTTTCATTTCTCTTGGGTAATACCTAAGAGTAGAATTGCTGGGTTATGTGGGAACTCTATGTTTTACCTTTTGAGGAACTGCCAAATGGTCTCCAAATAGGCTGAACTAATTTATATTCCCACCAGCAGTATATAAGCGTTTCAGTTTTTCACATCCTCAACAACACTTGTTATTTCCTGTCTTTTTGATTATAGACACCCTCGTGGGTGTGAAGTGGTATCTCATTGTGAGTTTGATTTGCATTTCCTTGATGGTTAATGATGTTGAGCATCTTTATGTGTGTGTATTGGCCATTTGTATATCTTTGGAGAAATATCTATTCAGATCCTTTACCTATTTGGGTTATTTGTCTTTTTATTATTGAGTTGTAAGAGCTCTTCATATGACAGTACTTCAGAAAGTTTGTAGAAAAAGGGAATTAAAAGATAATATGGATCTTTTCATGAACTTTTTGAAGACCCCCTGTATATTCTGGATACAAGATATGAGATATATGCTTTGCAAATAATTTCTCCCATTCTGTGGACTGTCTTTTCTCTTTCTCAATGGTATTTTTTGAAGCACAAAAGTTTTTAGTTTTGATGAAATCTAATTCATCTACCTTTTTCATTTGTTGTGCTTTTTGGTGTCATATCTAAGAAGGCTTTGCCTAATCCAAAGTCATAAACACTTACTATTGTGTTTTCCTCTAGAGTTTTGTAGTTTTAGCTCTTACATTTAAGTCTCTGATTCATTCTTAGGTAGTTTTTGTTTATGGCATGAGGTAAAGGATTCCATTTTATTTTTTATTTTTATTTTTTTTTGCATGTAGCTATATAGTTGTTGCAGCACCATTTGTTGTAAAGACTATTCTTTCCCCATTGAATTTTCTTGATACCCTTGTGAAAAATCAATTGACTGTAAATATGAGGGTTTGTTATAGACTCTCAGTTCTATTCCATTTGTCTACATGTCTGTTCTTGCACCTGTACCACAATGTTTTTGTTACTATAACTTTATGGTAAGTTTTGAAATCTGGAAGTGTGAGTCCTCCAATTTTTTTTTTTTTCAGGGGAGCAAAATTCCTCTGGCTGTTCTGGGTCCCTTGAATTTCCATATGAGTTTTAGCCTGTTTGTCAATTTTTGCAAGGAAGCCAGCAATATCTTGATAGGGATTGTGTTGAATCTGTAGATCAATTTGGAGAGTATTCCCAGTATAATAATGTCAACTCTTCTGATCCATAAACATGACATGTCTTTCCATTTATTTATATCTTTTTTCATTTCTTTCAGCACATTTTGTGGATTTCAGCATATGAGTTTTTCACTGTGAAAATTTATCCCAGAGCATTTTATTTATTTATTTATTTATTTTTAGAAACAACAGAAATTTATTTCTCACATTTCTGGAGGCCAGGATGTCCAAGGTCAGGGTACCAGCAGATTCATTGTCTGGTGGGGGTCCACTTCCTGGTTCACAGTTGGCTGTCCTCACATGACAGAAAGAACAAGGGAGCTCTCTGGGGTTTCTTTTATAGGGGCACTAATTCAGCATATAAATTTGGGTGGGGGACACAAACATTCAGTCTATTGCAAGTAGGAATCAAAAGATGTACATCTGTGTAGACAACGGGTCTTTTGTATATATTTCAGTGGTGCTTTTCTGAATCTATAAACTGTGGTTTGCGCATAATTTTTGCCTTCTCTTTCTGTTTTGGAATCAGATGTGCTTCTTTGAGAAACTTCCTTTTATTTAGTACATGTTTCTTTTATCTTCAGTGTCCATCATCCAAATTCCTACCTCTCTCTACACTCCCTTTGATATTTTTATTTATTTTTATCTTTTAATGTTGATTCATATCCCTTTATTTTTATTGAAACATAGTTGATTGTACATATCTGTGGGGTACAGTGTTGAATATCAATACCCGTGTGCAATATGTGATGCTCAAATCAGGAAAATTAGTATAGTCAACATTACACAATGTAGTCATTTTTTGTGGCCCTTTTCCAATTCTCACTAACCCCTCCTCCCACTTCCCCTTTCCCACCACTGGTGGCCTCAGTTCTGTTCTCTCCTTTTGGAAGTTCAGTGAATTATTGTGATTGTGGTATCTTTCCTTCTTCATTTTTTTATTTATTCGTTAATTTTTTTAGCTCCCACTTATGAGTGAGGACATGTGATATTTCTCTTTCTGTGTCTGGCTTATTTTACTTAACGTAATTTTCTCTAAGTTCATCCAAGAGAGCATTTTATTTATTTCGATGATATTGTAAATGAAATTGCTTTCTTAATTTCACTTTCAAATTGTTCACTGCTAGTGTATCTACAGCTCCATTGGAGGACACATTTCAAGCCCTGTTTAGTTTCCTTTTCTATATGCTTTGGAGAATTTGAAATACTTTGAAGTGTTATTTCTCAAGGCCACGTCTGGCTGATTTTGAGCTTCCTTAAAAGCCCAGTTCCGGGGCACTTTCATCACAGTCACTCCTTTTGCATAGCCTTGTCCTTGGGCAATCTTCTGCCTTTGCAGCATCTCCTAGCCAAGACCTTGAGATCATAAAGCCATCCCACCTGCTGAATAGCCTTCAACACAGGACCCTTGTGCTTGGCTGGACCATCTTGAACTTGATTTTTTCAACTGGCATTCTGCCATGGTTATTTTTTTCATAGATTAGATAGATAGATAGATAGATAGATAGATAGATAGATAGATGATAGATAGAAAGAATTTGGAAAATATGGATATGTTAGAATAAAGTTTTAAAGGCACACAAGATTCACCTCCTCCAGAAACTGCTGATGTTTGTGCTCTCCTCCTGATCTTTATTTATCTGCATTTTAATTTGCCTAATGATGCATTTGCCAAAAATAGTGGAGATCATAATTTGTAATCCATTGTCTGTGTAACATTGTATCATAATTATTTCCCTGTGTTAGTGTAGTCTCCAGAAACAGTTTTAGTGACTATATAAGACTCCATTGAGTGGATAAACTGTAAATTAGTGACCCATTCCTTTAGTGCTCAACATTTACTTTATTTTTAGTCTTTCACTACTATAAATAATACTGCAAAGGAATATGTTCATAAAGCCTTTTGGTATTTAGGAATATTTCTTTACAAATAGGTTCCTAGAAGTGGAATTTCTGAGTCAAATGATATTAACAGTTTAAAGCTTTAGCTATCCCTAGATGACGTTCCTAAAGGTTGTACCAGTTTACCTCGCGCAGGTAGTGAATGAGTGTCCATTTCATTTCACCTTTGCTCACACTGGGAATCATACTTTTAAATTGATAATTTTATAGTTTAAGAAGTTGCATCTCATTTTAAAAATTTTAATATCTTGGAATACTGGTAATGTTTGCAAATGGTCAGTTTGTATTCTTATTTAGTGATTAGGGTCATCATGTTTTTTTAAATTAATTCTTCTAAGCCTTTGCTACACATGTTTCACTCAGCCTGTCTAATAGATGGTTTTATTTTTTCTTTATTCGATCCTTAGATTTTTTAAAAGTTTAGAATAGCATCCATTATGTTGTTGTTTCCTTTGTGATTTCTTCTAAAAATCTGGTTTTGTTTTTGAGTTGGTTTTTTTTTTACTGTTTTCTTGAGGTTTTATTTTCTTTGTTCTCTACTAATTCTCTAGTTCTGTACAGTGTACTGTGGAGCTCCCCTTCGCTAGGTCCTCAAGATCAAGCCCGAAGGGATAGAGGACAGAGGTGAGGGAGCAGTGAGGACCGAAGTGCTCCAATCATGATAACTGGATCCAGGCTTTGTTTTTGCATGTGATGTCTCCACCTCTCATCAGTGGCTTGAGATTTGCAGTTACCTATAAAATAAGCCTCAAGTGCTTTGGTCAGGTTGGCTAACAATTATACAGTGAAAACCAGAAGGACATTGAAGTGTTGACAGAAGCTATCCCTGGACAATAGGACTATGGGAGGTTTATGTTCTTCTGCATTTTCTAAATTGTCTGCAGTCAACCCTTTTATAGTAAGAAAAGAGATGATACTTTCCAAAATTTGAAAGGTTTCAGAGCCAGCAAATAGAAAAAGACCCTTTAACAGGATGTCACATTTTCCTGCAAGGATGCCACTGGGTCTTGTCCCTGAAATGTGGCTGTGTAGTAAGTCAGGTCTGCAAGATCAGTGTCTACAGGTGGCTTCAGCTTAAACCATGGCTCTGGCTGGGAACCAGGGATCCTGGGTTCTTTCCTTACTTCTTGCTCAGCTGGATTCACTCCTGCTTAAGAAAAGCTGATAAAAACAAGGACAACAAGATGAGCTTCAAGGAGCTGCAGAACTTCCTGAAGGAGCTCAACATCCAGGTGGACGACAGCTATGCCCGGAAGATCTTCAGAGTAGGGCCCAAGTGGGGCTGGGTCTGCATGGCAGTGGGGTCCTTCACCCTGGCCCGAGGCCTGCTCTGAACCTTGCCCACCCGGCTTCCTGGCTTTGCAGGAATGTGACCGCTCCCAGACAGACTCCCTGGAGGACGAGGAGATTGAGGCCTTCTACAAGATGCTGACCCAGCGGGAAGAGATCGACCGCACCTTTGCCGAGGCTGCGGGCTCTGGGGAGACCCTGTCGGTGGATCAGTTAGTGACGTTCCTGAAGTGCCAGCAGAGGGAGGAGGCCGCAGGGCCTGCGCTGGCTCTCTCCCTCATTGAGCGCTACGAGCCCAGTGAGACTGGTGAGGGCCTGGCCAGGGCCTGTGACCTGCAGTCCCAGGGCCACCCTGGACTGGGAGACCCCTGAGGAGACTGCAGCCACAGGGAAGGGAGCTGAGGGAAGGGGGTGCCTTGGCCAGCCCCAGGACCCCTGGCCAGTGCTTGCCTGTCCATGAAAGCAGACAGACAGGAGGTGGGGCTCCAGCATCATGGCCCCTCTCTGGGCTTCACTTTCCCTCTTGGTTTCTCCTTCAGGGGGTTTTGAAGACACCTTCCCCAAGAAATAGAGAGAGGGGTGTCTGGAAAAGCACACACTGTTCTTACTCCCTTCTTTTGACAATTCTGGGCCCAGTTTTGAGACATGATACAGCAGAAAAGATGGGGCCCTGCTCTGGAAGGGGCTCCAGTCTGGGGACAGAGAGGGAGGAGACAAGTCCCTTCCCTCATTGGCCTCAGAGTGTGGGACAGGGGAGGAGGCGGAGACTGGGCCCCACTCTGGGGTAACCAGTCTGGTCAGGAGGCTCAGACTTACCAGCCCAGGACAGGCAGGCAGGGGGAGTATGGGTCTCATCCTTCCAGAGTGGTAAGTGGCCGGGAGGGGCTCTGACTGGTGGCCTCCTCCGCCCCAGCCAAGGCGCAGCGGCAGATGACCAAGGACGGCTTCCTCATGTACCTACTGTCAGCTGATGGCAGCGCCTTCAGCCTGGCGCACAGGCGGGTCTACCAGGACATGGGCCAGCCACTCAGCCACTACCTAGTGTCCTCCTCGCACAACACCTACCTGCTGGAGGACCAGCTCACAGGGCCCAGCAGCACCGAGGCCTACATCCGGTGCGGTCCACAGAAGCCTCAGGGGCGGGAGTCTGGGGGGACCCGGGACAAGACCTAGAGGGTTCTAGCTGCCCCCCCTGCTGGCAGGGCACTGTGCAAAGGCTGCCGCTGCTTGGAACTTGACTGCTGGGATGGACCCAACCAGGAGCCCATCATCTACCACGGCTATACATTCACTTCCAAGATCCTCTTCTGCGACGTGCTCAGGGCCATCCGGGACTATGCCTTCAAGGTGGGTGTGCCCCTGGGGGCTGTGGAGGGGATGATAAGGGTGGCCAACCCCGTCTCACTTGCCCTTGGGCCTCCAGGCATCCCCCTACCCCATCATCCTGTCCCTGGAAAACCACTGCAGCCTGGAGCAGCAGCGCGTCATGGTGCGACACCTGCGGGCCATCCTGGGCCCCATGCTGTTGGACCAGCCTCTGGACGGCGTCACCACCAGCCTGCCCTCCCCTGAGGTACGTGGTGGGGTGGGGATGCCCAGAGGAGAGGGGACGGGTACTGGCTGGGAGGCCAGGTGGGTCTGGACCTGTTGTCCCTCCATCCACAGCAACTGAAGGGGAAGATCCTGCTGAAAGGGAAGAAGCTGGGAGGGTTCCTGCCCCCTGCAGGGGATGGCGGCCCTGAGGCCACCGTCGTGTCAGACGAAGATGAGGCTGCTGAAATGGAGGATGAGGCAGTGCGGAGCCGAGTGCAGCACAAGCCTAGGGTTCGAGGGGGAGCTGCAGGGTGGGGCAGCCCTGGGGCCCTTCCACAGCCCCCACCCCCGTGTCCCCGCGGATGTTCGCCTTGTCTCAGTTCTCTGTGGCTGCCACTCAGACTCTCTGCCCCCTCTCTCTGTCTGCCTCTCTGTCTCTCTGTCTGGGCTTCTGGCTCTCTCAGTGCCCAACCTGACCCAACCTCTGACTCTAACCCGGGCCTCCCCATGGCCCCCAGGAGGACAAGCTGAGGCTAGTGCAGGAGCTTTCCGACATGGTCATTTACTGCAAGAGTGTCCACTTTGGGGGCTTCTCCAGTCCTGGCACCTCTGGGCAGGCTTTCTATGAGATGGTGTCCTTCTCTGAGAATCGCATCCTCCGACTGCTCCAAGAATCAGGTGAGCCCCTGCCCTGCAGCTGGAGGGTGCTGTCCATCTGTCTGACCATCTGGGGTGGCCAGGGCCAGGCCTGGCCCCCTGCCACTCAGGACCAGGGCTGGCACTCCCTGTTCTGTTACCAAACAGACTGGCAGGGAGGGGCTCGGGCCTCACTAGAGGCCTCCACTTCTAAGCAAATCACCACTCCCCCAGGAAACAGCTTGGTCCGCCACAATGTGGGGCACCTGAGCAGGATCTACCCAGCCGGATGGAGAACGGACTCCTCCAACTACAACCCCGTGGAGATGTGGAATGGGGGCTGCCAGATCGGTAGGGGCTGTCTGGAGCTGGAGGAGGCCTGGGCGAGGGTTTCTGTCCTGAGGACCATGAGCCTGGAGCCTCGAGGCTCCATTGGGAGGTCTGGGGACCCAAGCAGGGTCAGCTTGTGGAGCTAGTAATTTCAGTTTGGAAATATCTCCCCACAAGCAAGTCACAGTGTCTGAAATCCCAAATCCCACCATTAGCTCTTTGAATTCTGGCGTCAGAAATGGAATGTGTGGTTAGGGTGGTGGGTCATTTAGGTGGCAGGGGAGCAGGCACTGGATTGATGTTGGACCTTGCTTCTAACTCATGCTGTGACAGTAGGCCTCAGTGTACCCTGAGCAGGCTGGGCTCTGGGGTGCCAAGGCCAGCCCACAGCCTGTGACTGCTCTGTCCTACCTCCAGTGGCCCTGAATTTCCAGACCCCTGGGACAGAGATGGACGTTTATCAGGGCCGCTTCCAGGACAATGGGTCCTGCGGGTACGTGCTGAAGCCTGCCTTCCTGAGAGACCCCAACTCTGCCTTCAACTCACGTGCCCTGGCTCCAGGGCCCTGGTGGGCTCAGAAGCGACTCAACATTAGGGTATGGCCCAACAGGGGCACAGGTGCCATGGGCCTCTCTTCCTTCTCACTGCCATTCCTGACCCTTTCGTTGTTCCCTGTCTTTCCTCAGGTCATCTCAGGGCAGCAGCTGCCAAAAGTCAACAAGAATAAGAATTCAATTGTGGACCCCAAGGTGACGGTGGAGATCCACGGCGTGAGTCGGGACATGGCCAGCCGCCAGACTGCAGTGATCACTAATAATGGTATGTTCTGGGCCTGGGCTGAGCCTGGCCACTGGAACTAGTGTCTGTGCTGGCGACATGGTGCCTGTGCCCCTAGGTTTCAACCCATGGTGGGACACGGCATTTGAGTTTGAGGTGGCTGTGCCCGATCTTGCCCTGGTTCGCTTTGTGGTGGAGGATTACGATGCCTCCTCCAAGAACGACTTCATCGGTCAGAGCACCATTCCCCTGAACAGCCTCAAGCAGGGTGAGTGTTTGTTGGGAAGAAGGCCAGGGGAGTGGGGCAGGGCCTGGCATTGCTTGGGCTGGCCTTGCAGCATCCTCCCTGAGTGACTGAACTCTCTTGTGGGCTCCTTGCCATGTGCCTGCCAGGCTACCGCCACGTCCACCTCTTGTCCAAGAACGGAGACCAGCATCCGTCAGCCACCCTCTTTGTGAAGATTTCCCTCCAGGACTAAGTGTGGGAGTCCCGTGGTGTCTGGCCTGAGTGTCCACACCTGGGGGCAGGGCAGATGTGGCTGCTGCTGACCTCTCACTCACAGCCAGTGGCCCTGGAACTGCCTTTGGTTCTAACACACTGTGCTGCTGCTGCTGCCTCCCCAGGATCTCAGGAGCTGGCCCAGCCCCTGGAGCTGTCCGTGATTCCGTTAGGAACAACACTGCAGCCCTCTCGGCCCTCTGGCCAGCCCTAGATTGAGGGTTTTTATAAAACTCACTGTAAAATTAAACGCTATGGCCTCTTTACCTGGACGGCAGAAAATCTCGTGAAGCACGTATGTGAGCGTGTCCCAGAGCCCCGAGGCCCCGGCACCCGACTCCCCACCTTCCCCACACTCACACCGGAGGGGGCATCTGGAGAGACCAGCAAGAGACAGAGCCTCCGTGGAGTAGATTACAGACAGCTGAGTCCTTCTCTGGAGTGTCACCGACCACCCCCTCCATCTCCAGCGGCCCTCCCCTGCCCATGAGGGGGACCCATGCAGTGAGCCAGGCTGAAGCACACGCGCCACACTTGCGTGGGCCACCAGCTTTTATTGATAAGGGGGTGGGGTGACCAGGAGCCTCCCAGGGGGTGTGAGCAGGCTCTCCCCAGGGACTCAGGTATGTGTGGGGTGGTGCTGGCGGGGAGGGGCCTGGGTTCAGAAGAAGCCCAGCTGCTTTTTCTCCTGCTGCTGCCTCCATGTGGCCATGCTGTAGAATTCATCCTTGGATTTCCCAAAGATATCTTGGAAGTCAGAGTCTGAGAGATAGAACTGGGGAATGACAAGGGAGTGGGTGTTAGAGTAGGGGTGTCATCTGAGCCAGAGTCCTTCCCACCCAGAGCTGTCATCGGGCTCAGGGCCTTTCCCCATCTGTCTGCCCATTTGCCCACCATCCCACCTAGAACATGCATCTCCCAAGGCTCCTGCGTGTTGCCCACCACCAGCGGGTCCTGCCTTGGGCTCCTCCAGCTCAGTGTGAGATGCACTGGTGCTGGGGCAGCAAGTGGCAGGGGGTCTCGGGCACTCACCTCCTTGCGGGTGGGGTCCACGCCCTCTGGCAGGTCCTCAGCTGCCTGGTGCATCAGCTGTTCGCGGGGCAGACTCCCATTGATCACGGAGCTGGTGCTGCTGACGTAGCTGCTGGGTCTGGGGCTACTGCCACCCGCCTTGGAGCCCACCTCCAGTTTATTCTCTGAGCTGTCTTGGGAGCCTTTGAGGGCCTGCAGGGCCGAGGGACCTGCCCTGCCAGCACCTGGCCATCTGGATAGCTGGAAGTTGTTGAGTTCCTGTCCAAAGAGGGGCCTCAGACTGGGGAAGATGGGGAATAGACAGCCCACAGGGAGGCCACACTGAACGCCCCTGGCCTTTTGCCCCCAGCTGCAACCCCCTCCTCCCCCACCTACCAGGGCCCAGCCCTTCCGCTGCTCATTCTGGACCAAGCCGTCTGAGCTCAGGCCACTGTGGGGAAGCCCAGGAGCCCCAGTACTCACTGCTGTTATCTCAGAGATGGCAGGCACTGCTCCCAGGCTGCCCTCTGCCACCTCCTCATAGGACTGGCTGTTCTGGAGGCAAAAAACAGGGCAAGTATCAGGGCTGGGGTAGGACTAGGGGGCACCAATGGGAGCCAGGAGAGGGCCTGAGGACAAGACCAGGCCTCCCTCGCATGCTAGAGATCCCGAGCCAGGGCAGATCCCTCACCCCCTGAATTAGGATGGGGCTGGGGGTTTCCAGCCTCACTCACAGTCCACTTGTAGGGGTCCCAAGTGAAGAACCATCCAGTGAAGGTGGGAGGCTCATGGCCCTGCTTGATGAGCACGATGGGTGTGGCCGGGCTCCTCCCTGCTGGATGGGTCTTCAGGTACTCCTGGCCCCATGCCACCACCTCCTTCTTCCACTTACTTGCAGCTTCCCCGAGCCACAGGAAGATCTGGGCCACAGAGGGGGCCTGGCCTTGGGCAGGGGGAGGAGCTGCCCGGAGCTGACCACCTCCTCCCCACTCACTGTCCCCAGCCACACATCCCCAGCCAACCTGACACCCCAGCAAGCCACACACCCATGAACACACAAGGATTCAATCCACGACTATTTACTGGGCACCTGTTGTGTGCCAGTCACTCCTCTAGGCATTGGGGATTCAACCATAAAAAAAAGTAGGCAAAAATCTCTGCCCTGTAGAGCTTTCAAAAGGGAGCAAGTAACAGGTATGTCTGGAGGGAAAGTTTCTAACCAGAAGAAACAACCAGTGTGAAGGCCCTGAGCTGGCGGTGTGCCTGGCACATTCAGGGAACAGCGAGGAGGCCACTGTAGCTGGCGCAGAACAAGACGGGGAGAGTGGGAGGCAAGCGGGTCCAAGAGTTGGGGCTGGTTAGGTCACACAGGCTGTATAAGGGTTCTGATCTCTCTCCGAGTGAGACGGAAGCCCACAGCTTCTTCACCAACTCACACAGTGCCACGGTCACAGCCCCACGCACTGTGATGCAGACACACATTATCACAGCAACAGAGACACAATCATCTGTCACCACATGGCCAGACAGCAAATCACAGCCACACGCTATTGTCCACCGTGGTCAGACACCTGATTGTGCTTAAACACAACCACACTTGGTTACATAGTTGTGCACACCCAGCGAGTTACAAAGAAACATCGTTACTCAAAAACACAAATATAGTCACTCAGTCACTCATACCCACAGCTGGTCACTAAGAGAGAGATTGAGAGAAAGAGAGGGAGAGAGAATCTTTATCTCTCACATGTGGGCGACATGCTCAGTCTCAGACACACACAGAGCCACATACACAAAGGCCCCTACACAGTCCTATAGAATCATCACACATATGTACCTGGTCAGTCATTCCACTTAGTCACTCATTTGATGCTGACAACATGTTCAGCCACACTCGGTCACCTGGAGTCACACACACCATCATAAGGCACAGAGAGTTGCACACAACTACACATACAGTCACAATCACACATGAATCCCAAAACACACTCATAATCTCCTGCAATCTCTCTACTGTCCATGGTCTCACATCCACATCCCCACAATTGCACAACCCATCACAATGTCACACAAAGTCACACAGACTCACCCACCGCCTTACGTGCAAAGTCAGATGGCTAGATGCACACACTCACACCCAGGTATACAAACAGACACACCTCCATTCACACCCCACCCATGCAGGGGTGGCCACCCTACCTCCTGCTGGGCGTCCAGTAACATGATGTCATACTTGTCCAGGTCCTCTTGGCCAAAGAACACCACTTCTGTGAGCACCAGGCAGCCCATGTGGCTGGAGCACTCAAAAAGTCGCGGCTGGAAGCTGGGGACCTCCTCAGGGAGCCTGGCCAGTGTGGGCAGCAAGGCCATAAGCACAGAGGACACTGTGCCTCAGCAGCCTGGCCATGCTGGCCCTCGGCATGGTGCCCCACCCCAACTCCTCAGGGCTAGGAGGCCTGGACCCTCCTCTGAGCTCCACCCACCCTGTCATCCACTGCAGGAGCACCCTGCTCCTCTCTGGGCGTCAGGGTCCCCTCTGTCAATGCAGAAAGCAGATTAACCCCAGCCAGCTGTGACACAAGCTGCCCCATGAATTTCCCAGGAGCAGTCACTGGGAAAGGGACAACAGCTCAGTGGGGAGGGCCTGAGCACAGCCCTGCCCTCCCTGGATGGGAGAGCCCCTGGGCCCATCCCTGGCACACAGCCTGCCTCAGGTGCAAGGTGGGAGGAGAGCAGCTAGGCTGGGAGAGGGGGACAGCTCAGGAGACTCAGAGGAGTGCACTGCATAAGCCAGGCCCCACAGACACACCAAGAGTGGCCTGGGACTTTGCTCCCTCCTCCCTTTGAGGCATCACTCTGCCCTACCTACACACACCCTTACACACACACACACACACACACAATACACCTATTCTTGCACTTTCTATGCACTCATGCTGTACACCCATATGTCATGTTACACTGTACACATGCACACTGGGCACCACGACTCCTGGGGACTACGGGGTTGGGAACAGAGCCTTGCCTGCTTGCCCAGGACCTGGACAGTGCAGGGAGTGAATTCTGCCAGCAGATGGGGCCACTGCCCCTGCTCTCTCTGGCATCTTCCTGACCCTAGTTACCCAGGGCTAGGGAGTGAAGGGTGGGCTGTGCTCCTGGGAGCCCCTGGGGGTGGGGAGCCAAGAGTTCTCAGTTCTAGTCCTGCCTCTCCAGCTCTCTTTGTGACCCTTCATTAGTCACCCACCCTCTCTGGGCCTCAGTTCTTCCTCTGTGTAAGGACAATCTCCTCCCAGCCCTGTTACCTCTTGTTGCTGGGGTAGGGGGCCCGACCTCCCAGAGCCTCCCAGAAGTGGGGAGGCTCCTGACCCTCTAGCACTGTTTCCTTGTTCTTTCTGGAGATGACAGGGACCACCATCCGTGCCATCTCACGCTGGTCACCGTTACAGCCCTGACAAGCAAAGAACTGGGTCAGGCCCTGCAGGGGACAGGGTCTTCACATCCAGTGCCAAGTTCCACTCTGGAGAACTGGGCCTGAGACACAGGAGACCTAAAACGATGGCTAGGCATGCATGAGCAAGGGATCTCCCTTTCTTCCCCTCTGGGCGTCAGTCTCCCCAGCTGACCAGGGTCATAGGTTCTGGGATTCTCCTTGGGTCCAGAGCATAGGATGGGTACCCCCAGGCTTAGGAGGTTATTCATGGTTTATGCTGAATATTAGGAAAAAACTCCAGCAAACTGGACTAGGCCTCCCCCTTTTCCCAAGAGAAGGGACATGCTCTATGCTCAGGGCAGGAAGGAGGGGAGGCAGCCTGGGCCTGGCCTGGCTCGGCTCTGATCCATGGAGTCCCAGGTCCACCTGTCACTTTCTAACTTCCCCCAGGTTCTGGAAGGGACACTGTGGCCTGTCTCCCTCTCCTCCACCCCCCATTGGCCTGAGGCTGGACTTGCAGTCTGCATGCCCTGTGGAGGGACACCTCCCCAGCATGGCACCACCCCCCCTGGGTGTGAGTAGAGTGGCTAGTGCTGCCAGTACCTTCCCAAACCAGAGGTAGCAGATACCAGCTGTGACCAGCAAGAAGACATCACTGGAACTGAGGGATGAGGCACGGGCTGGCACCTCCATGGTCTTGGTGTTGTGGCTGTCAGTGCCTTGCAAGTGGAAGAGCCTTGTGGCAGGTGCTGGCTGCTCTTTCCCACTGTGCCCAATGCTCCCCTACAAGATGGCTGGGCCTCAGGCTGAGGCAAGGACTCCTGGGGGCTGCCTCCCTGTCCCAGTGGGGGATGACCACCTCAGGGCTCAAGGACCCTCTCTTGAAGCCACCACTGTTTTCCAGGTTCTCTGAGTGTGGAGTATGGGGACCCAGTCACTCTAAGATAGGGAAGCAGGCCCTTTCTAAATGGACCCCTCACACCATCTCTGAGGGGCAGGGCACAGTTTCCCTGGTCTTGAAGGTGAAAAGTGGGGATTGGCTTTGCCTGTGTGTGACCCAAGGCAAGGCCCTGGCTCCTTTTCAACTCCACTTTCTCACATGTGCTCCTGCTTTGTGCCTAGCTCTGGGAACTGGGGAAGAAACTCAGGCAGAGCTCACCCTTGGAAAAGCACCAGGAAACCAGGGGGTGGTAAACTGGGCCCCAGCCTGAAGAGAACATGCTCAGCAAGTGTGTGCAAGGGCCCTGGGCACATGGAGGACCAGTGAGGCTGTCGCCATAGTGGTAAGGTGGGCCCTACCTGGAAGACCACCAGCTGGCCCTGGAAGATGGCAAGGAAGTGGGGGGGCTCATTGCCCATGGTCACATGCTCCTGCACCAGGGCTCCATGGTACATGAGATCCAGCTCCTCAGCGTTGCAGTTCAGGGCTTTGATCTCATCTTCAGTGGCCTGGTGGCCCTGCAGGCAGGGGCAGTGAGGGCCTGGTGCAGCTTTCACATCCCACTCTCAGACCCCAGCTCTTGGGCTTTAAGGTGCAGCCACCCTCTCCAGGCTGACGCACCTGCCATAGGTACAGGATGTACTGGACACGGCCCAGATTCTGGTATTTATAAAGGACAAGGTAACAGTTGCCTGAACACAATTGTCCATGATGCTTGGAGTCCACAGGCTGCCTGCATAAGTCCTGGATGCACCACACCTGGGGAAGAGGGGTCAATGGGCATGGCTGGCTCCTCTACCTGAACCAGCCCACCCATCCTGCACCCAGCCAGCTCTCCTCAGCCTCCGAGGCGTTCCTCATCTGTGCAGATGAGGGGCTCACCCCAGCTCTGCCCACATGATGCTTTGCACTGGGCCTCTGCAAGGGTCTGCAGGTGACCCTTTCCCCATGGACCCTGGCACCCACCACATAGTGCCAGCCTGCTCTCAGCCAGGACTCTGAGTTTGCCTGTGGTGCCCTGGCAAACAAATTGGGGTTCACAACACCTACCTCACTTCATCTTATTGTGGGAGGAAGCAATGCCTGGGTGTCCTTTACCAACACACAGCCTGACAGTTTTTTCTGGGGAAGTTCCCCCCAAGAGCAGAGCATCCAGAATCCTGCCTTTTGCAGAAGAGGCTGACCCCAGCCACATGCCACCCAAGAGTGGCACTTACCCAGCAGCCAGGCCTCCTGGCTCAGGCCCTCTCTCTGCCTGCCTGTCCAGTTGGCTGCTGGGAGGGATCCCCTCCCTGCCTTGGAGCTTGGAGTCTGGGTCCCCAAACCCTCTTTCCCTCCCTCCCTTGCCCTCCTCTCTGATTTCCTGTCTCCCTTTCTCCCTATCTGCCCCTCTCTGTCTCTCTCTATATCCCATCTCTCCCTGACCCCTTTCTCTTCTCACTGCACCCCATCTCCTCTGTTCTTCCTCCACACCATCTCCTCCTCCTCCCTCTGTCTCCTCCTTGCTCCTTGTCTTTCCCAGTCTCATCTTCTCTCTGTCTCTTCCTGTCCCCCCTCCCTGTCTTCCTCTCTTCCTCCTCTCTTGGTCTGTTCCCACTCACCACCTCTGTCCATCAATATTAGAGTAAATGTAGGAGGAAACCTTGTGTTTTCTCCGACTTCAACCTACCTCAGGAAATAGGACCCCTCACATAGGCCCAGCAGTCCTATTCCCATATCTCACAGCACCCCCACACCAGCCTTGGGGCCAGATGGGACCACAGTTTCTGTCCCCATTTTATAGATTTAAAAGCTGAGGCATAAAAGAATTCAGTGCTCTGCCCAGGGGTCAGCCAACAAGATGCAACCCTGCCCTGTACAGAGCCTGGAAGTGGTCCCCAACCCCTAAGTCTCCCAGAACACTGGTCTGGTACCAGATGATGACCAATTTCATGTTTGCAGTTGTGCACTTGGCTGTGACTGTATGGATGTGCCTTTGTGCTAGCTACAAGATGTGAGTACGTATGTCTGTATTATCATATGTATGATTTTGTCATACATATGACAACAGGGCACAACTAAGTGTCCAAGTGTTACTGTGCAGTGTGTCTGTAGGCGTTATGTGAGTGGCCTTGGCTGTGTATGAATAGGCACAACTGTGAGCCAGCTGTCGGGAGGGTGTGTGTATATGTACACGTGTCCCTGGGTGTCCTTGATTGTGTGTGGATGTGCACCTGGGTGTACCTGGTACAGCCAGCAGCCATACCATTCACCTGCATGCAAAGCCTACACCTGTGTACCCATCTTCCCCCAATCAAGCCAGTACCGCTCACCTCCACCTTCCCGGAACCGTCGTCCACCATCCTGAGCTGGGCCGCTAGCTCAGGCTGGATGTGAAGCTTGTCCACGTCCAGCTTTACCTGAATCAATTTACCTGAAGGTGGGACAGAAAGTGTCAGTGGAGCCCTCTGCCCCGTTCCCACCCCGCCCACTCCTCACCCATCCTACCAAGGTTCTGGGTCCCGCCCCCGTCGGCCAGGCCTCGCCCCTCGCTCATCCACGCCGCCGAGCTTCCTCTTCCTGTCAGGCCCCGCCCCTCTCCTGCCAGGCCCCGCCCCGCCCGCTCAACCTGCCCCCGGGCTTCCTCTTCCTGCCAGCCCCCGCCCACTGCTGCCAGGCTCCGCCCCACCGGCCCCGCCCCGGCCACTGAAACAGGCCGCCGGGCTTCCTCTTCCTTCCAGGCCCCGCCTCTCTCCTGCCAGGCCCCGCCCCCTCCGGCCCCGCCCCGCCCGCTCACACATACCGCCGGGCTTCTTGTTCCTGCCCCGCTCCTTAGACCACGCCCGGAAGAGCTGCTTGAAAGCAGTCGACTCGCTGCCGTCGTTCACCACCTCCACGTTGGTGTAGGTCGGGTAGCCCTTAGCCTGGATGAAGCCCTGGGGAGGGGGCTGTGTCAATCCTTCGATCCGAAGGCCCACTACTCCACTCTACCCACCCCGACCCCCTCCGGATCTCCTGCTCTGGCAGCAAGGACAGCTGAGCTCCAAGAAGTGTTAATTAACCGGGCCCATGACCTACTTAACGAGCTGACTCTGTCATTACGGACTTCTCCGAGGTCCCTGAGGGCAGGCAGGGTCACCTTAGACCGGGAGTCGAGACTTGAGAAGGGCTTGCCATGACAACCCCCACAGACCCTAGGCAGAGCCCCGTCTCCTCTCCCTCCACCCTCCCCTATAAAAAGGAGGATGTATCCAGCGCAGTAGGCTTCCAAGGCTTCAAGACAGGTCCACATCTCCCTTTTACACATGGTTTCTTAGATGCCACCTGGTCTTCACTCTCAGGGCTTCAGGGGCAGGATGTATCCATTTTCTGCCCCAGGGCAGGGCTATCTCCCCTTTGAGATCCCTGGATATGGATGCTTCCCAATTCAAACTCTAGGGTAGGGCCGTTTCCTCCCTTACAGCCCAAGGCAGGGTACCCCCTACCATACTTTAGGGCAGGGCTACCTCTCCAATCAGATCTCAAGGCAGGGCTATGTCCTGCTCAGACAGGGCCCCAGGGCCTCACCACAGCCCGGCTGAAGGCAGCCTTTTTCTCCTGGAGGCTGGACATGCATCCCTGCCACACATAGATCTTCAAGCCACCCTGGTCCAGGATGTAGCAGTCCTGGGAACAAGGGTGGGGTTGGTCAGTAGGTTGTCCAGACTGGGCTAGGATTGTGGTGTGGGGATGGATGGTAGTGGCTAGGGCCAGGCTTTCCTCACCTCCTCTTGCAGTAGGTCCTGGGTCAGTGGGCGGGTTGCCAACTCCTGGATGACCAGGTCCTTGCCCTTCACGTAGACACTGGGATACAGGCACCCAGGTGTGGGCGGCCCAGCCCCTCCCTGGCCTGACTCCACTCCAGTCCCCATTAGCAACCTCCCTCCCTCAACTCCCCACACCCCGAGACAGAAGGCATAGGTGGCTGGAGCCCTGATTTGTGGTCTTGACTCTACTGCAGCCTTGCTGTGGAGGCTTAAGTAGCTCCCTGACCCTCACAGAGCCTCAGTCCTCCTGTCTCTACAATGGGTTTCTCAGCAAGGCAGCCACACACCATGCAAAAGTGCAGGCTGGGCCCAAGGGCTACATGGCCTGTCCCAGGAACCCACCACCTTTTTCTGGAGGGCTTTCTAGAGATGCTGTGTTATTACGGTAATGATCAATGTGCAGTCCTGGACTGTCCCACTCACTCTGCCCACTCCCCACCCCATCCCTGAGTCTGCTCACTGGTAGAGGCGGACATTGGCCTTCTGCATCAGGGTAACACTCTTGCTGGGCATGGCAGCACGCAGGCTGCCCACTCTGCAGCCCAGCACAGCCTCCATGATGTGCATGAGGTCAGCAGCTTTGACCTCATCATCTACTATGCCAATCTGTGCACGACCACCACGTTCTCTGTCCCGGAGGCTGCAGGTTAGGGCCAGCCCCTGCAAGAGAGGAACTGGCAATCAGGACTTCCCCAGTGTGCCCCCTCACTCCTCAGACAGCCCAGCCCGGATCCTTCCTGTCACTGCTCGGCTCCCAGAGGCTGGGAGGGGGAGGGGAGGGAAGCCAGTGTCCCCTCATCCCGGCATACAGGGGACACCACCAGTGTGGAATCTGAACTCAGCTTATACCTGGTAGGTACTTCTCAGGTTGTGATGGAGAGCCAAGCCTATCTCTTGGGGTGGCTGGAAGATGGGCACCTGGCGGACAACCCCCCTCCCCAAGTCCTGCACCCCCAGTTCCTGGGGCAGACACTGACCCGATGCTTCTCAGAAATGCTGGTCTTGGGCCCATTCCACTGGATCATCACTTTGCCTAAGTCCAACAGGAAGATGTCATCCTTATTAAAGCTGTCCCAAGAGAGCTTCACCTGCCAGAGCCAGGAGGGGCAGGGAGGGAGAAGAGATGTCATACTACCAGCACCCAGCTAGAGGGAAGCATAGCTGGGATGTCACTTGTGTGCATGAAGCTGTGTGCAACTGGGTGTATGTGTGACTGTGTCACCACATGTCATGGTGTACAGGCATGCATCTGTGTGACCAAATGTGACTTGAGGGTCACTGTGGATGTGGCTGTGTTCATCTCTAGGCATGTGTGACTGTAGGTAACGCTGCATTTCACATGATGCACATGACCAAGTATGACACTTTTCTCTCAATGCATGCCTGCAGATGTACATGTGTACATGGACACCTGTATATAAGTGGTGTGTATGTATCTGTTTCACCATGTATGTCCATGTACACATGTACATACGAGGGCACTTCAAAAAGTTCATGGAAAGATTTGTGTACCTTTTATTTTCCCACAAACTTTGTGAAGTACCTTCATATGTGGGGGCACATCAAATATGAGCAGGTGTGTGCACTCATGGTGACAGTGTATGTGTGCTTGTGTGGGGGACAGTGTGTACCTATGGATAAGGATAGTTATCCTTCAAACTGAGACACTTTGAGAGTAAAAGGGGGAACTCTCTAAATAATTATGCCAGGATAATAGACAAAACCTGGGGCTGCATGGTGTGCCTGCATGACCAGGATGTGTGGTCACTGGATCTGTGGGTGACAGTGCCGAGCCTGTGTGGGATTGTCTATGTGTCACAGGGCTGCCACATACCATGCAGACTATAACACAACTCAAGGATCACCATTCTCATTGTAGACATTGTACACCTGAATATTCAGTACCCCAAATTCCGGCCAGATGGCAGCAAAGTGTCTTGTTTTAACAAGATCAATATTTTCCCTTAATTTCTTGACAGATGGAAGTAAGGGGCACTCTGTTCTAATTTGCACAAAGGCACTATACAGACTAGAGTAGCTCCCAGGGGTAATAGTGGGAGAGACAGTGTGTGTGTGTGCATATGGGTGATAATGAGTGTGTGTGTGAGAGTGTGAAGCTGAGTACCCCCTCCCCAAATGGTGCTTCCTCCCCCTGTGCTGCCCACGAGAACCATCCAGGTGTGCTGTCTTGTCTGCCTCACCTGCCAAGTTCTTAATACGTACATGAGCCAGATGAGGAAACAGAGGGTCTGAGGAGCAGTGGCAGGGGTGGGGCTAGCAGCCTGGTGCCTTCTCTCTTCTCCCCATTCATTACAGCCCATGTGGGAATACTGACAGCTCACTGGCCCTTGCACCCCCTGTCAGCTTCCATGCTTCCTTATACTTCAGTACACTCAGGCTGAGCTGAGTCCAGAGGTCGGGTGACATCCCTGGCAGCCCTCACCTCGGTGGCAGACACGTGCTTTCTCCCTTTGATGTGCAGCAGTCGCTGGATGTTGTACATGTCAGTCTCCACATGCTTGAGGCCAGAGGCTAGGCCTCCCTTCCTGTAGCTGAGGAGGCAACAGGGTCCCATGTAAGAACATACACTGCCATGTGCAGGGATAAGTGTGGATGTGAGCACATGTGCCGGTGTACGTAGGAGAGACACATGTCTGTTTAATACATGTGTTTGAGTAGATGTGAGCACATGTATGTACAAGTCCATGGGTGCACATTTGGGGCACAAGTGTACATTTGTTTATCTGTGTGTTGAGATGTGGACACATGCACATATATCTACATGTGTATACATGCGGGGGCAGAGTGTGTACCTGTTTACCCTTGGAAGTCTAGATGTGAGTGCCTGGAAGCAGGCAACACCATATTTGTGTGCAGGTGGATATGAATATTCATTTATATTTGTAGGCGTGCCCATCTATAGGTGGACACACATAGGGGGTGGTGTGTATTTCTGCATGTGCATGTATACTTGTGCACTTGTGTTCATGTATATACTATATGCATGTATTAGGCTCAACTGTATGAAATGAAAATGGTTGAATATTGGCAATTTCCTATGCTTCAACCTAAATACACTGCAATTTTTAATTTTAAAATATTTGAAGCCATTAAGAGCAAAAAGCATATTTCTACCAGCTCTGTAACATAAAAGCAAACTCAAAACAACACTGGTGTCCACTCTTAGGTGTACACCTAAGATAAATGAACACATATGTCTACACAAAAACTTGTATACCAATGTTCCTAGCAGTATTATCCATAACAGCTAAAAAAGAGAAACGCCCATTAAATGATGAATGGATAAATAAATGTCCATAAATGTCCATTAAATGATGAATGGATAAATAAAATGTGGTATGTTGTGAAAGGTGATGAAATCACTTTCTGTTGGAGTCGGACAAAATAAGGCCAGGAAAGGCACCAGGGAAGCAGGCACATTCTTGCTTGTCTCCGATAAGAACTGTTTCCAAGGACCTTCTAAAAACCCATCAGAAAGCCCTTTACATCTTTCACATCCTTCCCGCATCTCTTGCTTCGTGTGTGCGCACATGTTTCTGTGACAAAGTTTATCATTAGATATTCTCTAGAGCTATAGTAATTAAGATACAGAAACTGCCCAGTAATGACATCTCAATCAAAGAACTGACAACAAATCTGACTTACAGCCTCTGAAATCAATGAACTCTTTTACTAAGCAGCTTATGTGAACTTCTCCTTTTTTGCCAAAAAAATCTTTCTCTTACCCTTCCCTCACTGAATTCGTGGCTTGCCATGGTATGCATTCCAGATTATAATCCTATTTTCTGTTCCCGAATAAACTCAATACACTTGGAGATATTTTTCCCTAATGTACTTTTTCTAGGTTAACAATATCAATACAATGTAATATTATTTGGCAATAAAAAGAAATGAAGTAATAATACATGCTACCACATGGATAAACCTTGAAAACAGTACACTAAGTGAAAAAAGCCAGTCACAAGAGACCGCTTGTATGATTCCACTTACAGGACATGTGCAGAATGGGCAAAGTATAGATAGCAAGTGGATTGAACCACTAAGGTTGCCTAGGGCAGGTGCAGGGGGCTTTGGAGAGAAATGAAGAGGGACTCTAAATTTTTCATCATTTTAGGACGATGAAAATGTTCTAAAATTGATTGTGGTGGTGGCTGCGCAAGTCTGTGAATGTACTAAAACCCACTGAATTGTATACTTTAAATGGGGGAGGGGGTTGTATGGTATGTGAGGGTAAACCTCACATACGGTATAAAGGGTAAACCTCCCCCCTCTCTAGCGGATGAGAGAGTCACCCCAAGGCTGCTCCAGCCTGAGCTCCGACACCCCCCGCCCCGCCACACACACACACTCACATGAGGCCGGGGCGGAAGTAGCTGCGGAAACCGTCGGACTCGTGGCCCTGCGCCTCGCGGTGCTGCACGGTCGGGCCCCGCAGCGCCTCTTGCAGGCTCTGCACAGAGGCTTCCGCAGCGCCCTGGGCCTCAGCGCCCGCCGCCGTCCCGACCCAGTAGTGCAGGTCGTTGGACGCCCCCTGCGTGGCCTTCGGGCTCTGGGCGACCTAGGGCCCAGGTGTTTGTGGGGCGGGGGGTGCACAGAGGCCCCAGGGGTGGGGTGGGGGGCCAAGGGCAAGGCATGGGTGGAGAGCGAGATCGAGGATGTACCAAGGGCCACGGGAGACGTCTGGCAGGTGCTGCCAGGGGGCGGAGAGGAAGAAGAGGGAGGGAAGGGCTAAGAGGCCTCACCCGCAGCAGCACCCTGGTGGCATGATATTCTCGTGCTCTCAACTTGCCTCTTTCCAGGGCAGAGCTTATGTCTGCGTCGCCAATCTCCCCAGCACTGGGCCATGTCACTCCCTCAGACTCCCCAGGTGACTTACATGGAGGATGACATAGCAGTGTTCCTCGAAGAAGTTTCCGTAAGCCCTCTCAGGTACCGGCACCATCTTCAGGTTCTGGGAGAGGAGGGTGCTCAGTGACAACTCAGGAGACCCTCCCTGTCCCCATGACACCCTCTGGGGTGGGGTGGAGGAGGGAGCTCAGAATTGGGAGCAGGAGAAGCCTAGACTCAGAGACCCCACACTCATCCGTGTCACCAACTCTGCTGTCTGGTTGTGCCGCTCACCTCGATGATCCATATGTGGAGGTCCCTATGGCTCTCGATGGCTTGGAGGCCCTTGTTGATGTCCATCCTACTCCAGGCAGGAATGAAGAAGGACATAAGGAACAAGAGCCAGAGTTCTCAGGCTGTAGGCCATCTGGGCTCCAAGCAAGACCTCTCCCCACCTACAGCTCTCCAAAGCACCTTCATCATAGAACATGACTTTCATGAGGTGGGCTCTGTAAACATACAAATGTCAGCAAGCCAGGACAGGTACTGCAGACCTGCACACAGAGGCTTTGCAAACAGGGACCTGATTTGTCTGTGGGTGCACTCTTTTTTTTTTTTTTCCCCTTTTTTGTCCTTTTTCGTGTCCGGCAACGGATCGCAACCCTCAGTGTCGCGCCCATACCGGACCGGGACCGGCAACGGGATCGCAACCCTCGGCGCTGCACCTGCACCTCGCTCAGCCAGTGAGCAGGAACCGGTCTGTATGTGGGATCCGAACCCTCCGCAGGAGTGCCGCCACGCTCCCAAGCGGCGCACTGTAGCAATGCGCCACCGGGCTGGCCCTGTGGGTGCACTCTTAAAGCAGGGCTGAGCTCTCTGCACAGAAGCAGACTTTGAACACAGCAACAACCTCTGCAAACAGACAGGGAGTTAGAAACAGGCTATGCACAGACACAGGTTCTCCAGCCAGGGACAGGCTATGTAGATAGAAAAAGGCTTTACAGACAGGCAGAGGCTTTGTAGACAGGGACAGCTTCCTCAGACTGAAGATAGGGCTGCAACAGGCACAGGTTCTCCTGACAGAAATGAGTTCTGTAGACGGGGACCCTCTGTGTGTACAAGGACAGCCAGTGCAAACAGACATAGACTCTACCCAGGGAAATTCAGACAGGCTGGGCAAACAAGCAAAGATTGTGAACACTGACAAAGGCTCTGCAAACAGTCATAGGTTCTGTAGGCATAGAGGAGCTTTGCAGACTGGGAAAGGCTCTGCAAATGTGGATGGGGACAAACCCTCAAGACAGGGGCTCTTTGTATAAGAGGCAGACTCTGCAGATATGGACAGGCACAGAATCTTTAGCTAGAGAAATGCTTCCCAGACAGAGGCAGGCTTTTGATACAGGCAAAAGTTCTCTAGACATGGTCAGGATCAGAGTGCAAGATAGTCTCTGGAAAGACACTCGAATCCTGCATAAGGGATGTGGGAACAGGCTGGTAAAGCAATTGTGAGCTCTGCAAAGAGATTCAGGCTCTGCAAAAAGACACAGGTCCTGTAGGCAGAGTCTTCATAGACAGAGACTTTGCAGATAGGGAGAGGTTTTGTGAGCTTACACAGGTTCTGCAGACACACAGGCTCCGTTAACAGTGATAGCTTCTCCAGAGAGGGACAGAATCCACTGAACTGAGCTGGCAGGGAAATCAGTTTTGTGTTCAAGCACAGATGCTCCAGACATGGGCAGGATCTTAAAACGGGGCTGGGTTCTGGGGAAAGCCCCAGATTCTGCAAATAGGGATAAGCTCTATAGAAGAAAGTGAACTCTGGAAGCAGGTAAACGCTCTGTAAATGGGGACAGGCTCTGCTAACAGGTACACAGGGAAATAGGAATAGAGTGTACAGACAGGCATAGGCTCTGCAAACAGCGATGTGTTCTGCAGAAAGACACGGGTGCTTCCAGACAGACACAGCTACCCCAACAGTGATAGGAACAGACCTTGCAAACAGACACAGTTTCTACCCAGGGAAATGTGCAAATGGGCAAAGGCCCTGGAAAATGTCATAAATGCTATATATAGGCCTCAGGTTCTGCAGACAGAATCCAGCTCTGAAATAGGAAAAGGCTCTGCCATCGGGGACATAGTATGAAGACAGAGGCACTTATTGCAGACGAAACAGGCTCTGTTCACAGGGACAGGTACTTTAAACACAAAGCTTTGCAAACAGGGATAGTATCTTTAGGCAGAAAGAGGTGTCCCAGATGCCATAGATGGCACAGAGTGGCTCCCATTCCTCACGCCTTTGTTCTGGGCTCCTGGCTCAGGTCCTGGTGAGCTCACAGTACACTGTGGGAAACACCCAACACGGTGGCTATGGAAGTGGGTGGGTGGGTGGGGAGGTGCAGGGGAAGGGCTGCCCGGAGCTGAGTCATGCCGGTGGGAGGCTGTGAGGCAGGGCAGGCAGAGGGGACAGTCCTTCCAGAGGCTTAGAGCTGCGTTCATGACAGCATGCTGCCCTTCCTAACACCCTGTGGAAACCATGAAGACTGTTGGGTTTGGTCTCCCTCCCCAGGGCAGAAGATTACCGAAGGCCGAGGTTTGTCCTCTTGTTTACTGCCGGATCCCAGCTGCCTGGCAACTAGCAGGTACTCATTAAATAGTTGTTGAATGAATGAAGTGTGTCGCCCTGTGACTGGACTGAGTGAAAATGGAGATGGGACTCACCTGCGCCCTCTAACTGCACCTAGAACTGTTGTAGCAGTTGATGGGCTGTTGGTGTGATAATGACATGAGTGACAGGCAGACAGTGGAAATGGTGATCTCAAGCAGCAGAAAACCTGATGACACTGAGTGGTGGGCATAGTGACATGCAACTGTGACTCTGCAGCAGGACAGTGAGGGACAGGCAGAACAGTGACCAGTGACAGCAACCAGGCACCCAGGCAGGCAGTGACCAGAGATACAGACAGGAAGTAGGAGATGGAGTGCATGTAACAGTGTAAAGCAGCAACAGGGTGACAGGAAGACTACTGGCTGGACTCAGAACAGCGGCCACCAGGGCCCCCTCTGGGACAGGAAAGCCAAACTGGCTGCCAGAAAGTTGGGGCTTGGCTGGTTTCACTGGGCGGGGGCATCATCACCCCCAGGGTGGCTGTGAGGGTGCCCGATGCCCAGCTCCAGCCTGGAGAGCCAAATTCAGCTGCCAGGGCCTAAGGCCCCTCCCCATGGCACTCATGTTCGCCGTCTTCCAACTGGGGTCTGGGTGAGGTGGGGGGAAGGAATGCTCAAAGAGTGGGGGTTCCCTTTCTCCCCAGCACCCCCTTCTTTCCCTCAGGTGGTTCCTTTCTCCCCCAGGGGCCCCTTTTCAACACAAAGTATGCTTTCTGACCCCCTAAGCCCTCCTACCCACAGGTGTCCCCTTTACTCTGGGGAAGCCCCTTCCACCATCTCCAGGAGTGGGGACCCCCCACCCCATGTGCTCTCCCTTTTCCTGGAAGCCTCCTTCTCTTCGCTGGGAGCTCACTCCCTCCGCTCTGAGCCCCCTTTCTCCTCTAGTATCCCCTTGTCTCCCGTGTGCCTACTCCTCTCCCCGGTGTCCCTCTGTCCCCACTGGGCTCCCCCATGCACCCTCCCTCATGCCTCCCTCTTCTCTCCCCTGATTTCCCTTCTCTTCCTGTGCTTTCTTCCTCTCTCTCACTTTCTCTCCCCAGACACCCCCTCTTCCCCCACACCCCTCTCTCCCCTGGGTCCCCTTCTCTCCCTTGGGTCCCCTCCTTGCCCTGGGGCACTCTCCTCCTTCTCCAGACACCCCCTTCTCTCTCCCAGTGCCCCCTCCTTTCTCGGGGTACCTCTTTCTCTACTTCCTCCTTGGGTACCTGTGAAGGGCCCCTGAAGTGACTTTGCCCGACTTCCAGGAAGTGGGGAGGGGCGCTGCCTGCTGGAACGGAGTGGTGGGGTGGGGAGCAGGGCCTGGGGGGGTGGCACACAGACTGTGGGTTACAGAGATCTCCACCATGTACACAATCTGCCACTTTCTTCCACTCGGGCTGCCCTGCCACTGTCGCCCTTCCCCCCTCAGTGTTCTCACCTGTTGGGCTGCTTGCTGCTTCCCCCATTTCTGTCACCCTGCTGCTGTGTGACCCTGAGCCCTGGCACTCCATGGTCTACACCTTTGACTCAGAACAACCTCCCCCCTTCCCTATCAGTCCCTTGGAGCCCCCTCCCTGCCCAGGCCTACCTGCTGGAAACTGCTATGCGCCTTCGCCCTGCCTGTGGACAGTGCTGGGCCTGGCACGGGGCCAGGCTCTGCCCCCCCCCCCCCCCCCCCGCTGTAACTCAATCCCAGCTCCCGCCCTGCAGGACACACCCCACCTTTCAGCGCTCAGTGGGCTGGGCATCCAAACTCAGTGAATCAGTTAGTCAGCCAACAAATATTGGCCGAGCTGCCTGGGAGTTAGCACCCTCCCCAGGGCCACAGCAGAGTCTGTCAGGCCTCATTTCCTGGGTACCAGCGGCCATAGAGAGCAAGAGATGAAGGCCTGGACTGGGCTAAGGGGTGGGGTGTAGAATATATTGTGGTTTTCTTCTCTAGGAACCCAGAAGTGCCCCTGATCCCTCATGCACTGAGTGGTGGGTTCCCCCAGGACTCAGAAGGCCAGGCCTCTCTAGCAAATTTAGGAGGAAGTAGGACCAAAGCCAGAGGTGGCAGGGTTAGGCTCTGTGAGACCCAGGCCACTTCAGGAGGTGGGGGAAGGTGGCAAGGGCTCCCTCTAGACATCTCTGCTGTCTCCCCACACCACCCCCAGCCATCCAATTTGGGCTCACTTTCTGGTACAGTCCTCCTCAGGGGGCCCTGATACCCATCATGGGAGAGGCCAGTCCAGCCCTTGCAGGGAAGACACATCTCTCAGACCTTGGGTTGCCACCCTTCCAAACTTTCCCTTCTGATTGTGGGGTTGAGGGAATGCTGGAAATAGAGCCTTCTGGAAACCCCAGGGGCACAACCTCCCTTACCTTAGGCCACAGGCCTCAGTCTCAGCCAAGGCCTAGCCAGTGTGAGCGACCCCTTCAAGGACATGCAGCTAGAGCCTGCCCACTGGCTTCAAGACCCTTTTCCTGTGCTCAGTCTTCACCCCACAAAGGTCACTGTCACAGGGGTTGGGGGACTGCAAGAACTCTGGGCCAGCCTGTGCCCAGTAGGACCTACAGCCAGTGTGTGACTGTGCTTAACAGACACAGTTATGGGCCTCTGTGTGTGAAGGGCTGCCTGTGTCACAGGCACTTGGCTAGTCTCCATGTCTGCCAGTTGCCTGTCTGATCACCTGTGTGTGCTCGTGTGACAGTGTGTGTTTGGCACTGCTTGTGCATACCTGTTTCCCTGTCTCCTTTTGTCCCTGTGCCCAGCAAAATTCTGTGTACTCACTTCTCCCGTTCTCTCCTCAACCCACTCTGTTGGTCTTCATTCCCACGTCCCCCGGAAATGGCTCTTTCCTAGGCGGCCAGTGCCTCCTCTGGCCAAAGCTGGTGGTTGATATTCCGTCCCCATCTTCCCTCACCCCATCTGTCTCTTTGGGGCCTCTAAATGTCAGAGGGCACAGAGCTCAGGCCTCAGTTCCCGTCTCTTTTCTAGTTTCCTTCCAAGTTCCAGTCCCAAGGCTATAAATATCTTTTTGTAAATACCATGGAAATGCTAGTGTCTCTCCTGACCCCTCGACTCGTGCTGCCCTGCCCCTCCCCAGCCTCAGTCTCCTTCATCTGACTGGTCGCATCTCTCCTGGCATGTCTAACCTCACACTTAACATCCATCTAGGTCCTCTCTCAGATCTGCCTTCTCCAGGCCTCAGGAGCACGTTCAGCTTCAGCAAGAACATCCGGTGGGTAGCTCGCGCCCCACACCTGGGAGTCGTCCTGGGTTTCTCTTTCCCACGCCCACAGTGCCAGGCGCTCCCGCCACTCCAGGAGCACGAGCCTCCCTCTGTGTCTCTCCGGCCCCCAGCCTTGACGGCTGTCCTTTTTCCAAAAATTTTTATTGTGGTAAAATACACTTAAACTTTACCATCTTACCCATTTTTAAGTGTACAGTGCTGTGGCATTAAGTACATTCATACTGTCGTGCAGCCATCACCACCACCCATTTCCAGAACTCTCTTCATCTTACGAAACTTAAACTCTGTACCCATTAAACACCAACTCCCCACCTCCTCACCTCCCAGTCCCTGAAAGTAGAAAATAGGCAACTACCCTTCTATTTTCTGTCTCTATAATTTTGACTGAGAGGGAAGCCCCTCACCTCAGAATGTAACCATAAATCAGATCTTCCAGCAGCTTCCCATAAAGCTCAAATAAAACCCATCTGCAAACAGAGCCTTCCAGAGCCGTCCATCCCTCTGCTGCATCTTCTATCACTCCCCTCATTGCTCACTCCATCCTAGCGACAACGGTCTTCTTGTCCCTTGATGATGCCCAGCTCAGTCTAGTCTCCAGACCTCTGCACGTGCCTGGAGGCTACTCCCCAGCAAGATCTTCCCTCAGCTGCTCCTTTTCTGCATTTAGGCCCCAACCAAACTGGCACCTCCCCTGAGGGCCTTTCCTGACCACTTTAGCTAAAGCGGTCTCCCTCCCCAGACATCTTCATCTTAGTGCACTCAGAACCTGATACCCTTACCAACTGGGACCCTTGTTTAGTGTTTGTGTCCCCTTGCAGGCAAGGCCTTACTCACTGCCGAATCTCAGGGTCTAAAGTGGTGCCTGGTGGGCTGTAGTTGCTTAGCAAATGTTTGTTGACGTGTTCCTGTGAACTGCACCTGACCCAGTGGGGGGCGAGTGTGTGTGTGTGTCTGGACCCTTTGCTGGTCTTGGTCCTGAAGCCAGGTCCTGGAGTTGAGTGAGAGCAGTGTTGAGTCTTCTCCATAGCTGGGTTCCAAACCTGCTCAAGCGCTCACTGTTTGAGCGACTTTGGAGGCGTTTTTCCTACTCTTTCTGAGCTGACGTTTGCTCCTCTGAGAAGCAGGGAGGTGTGGGGAGTGTTGATACTCCTCCACCCTCGTTGTGGGCAGGACATCCTACCTGGCACAATCCAGCCTCAGCAGCTTAGTAGGGGCATAAGGCCTCTCCAAGTTTCCTCCCCACAGAATTCTGAGTCTCTGGGACCCGGAAGATGCTGTCGGGACAGAATTGCCTTGCCCCAGAACAACCCCACCCTGTAACCTGTGAATATAGGTCCAGGAGAGATGGCAAGCAGGCCCCGGGGCCTGGGCTGAGACCAAGATAAGCAGACTGCCTTTTGTCTGGCCTGGACAATCTCTGCTCATGGCTACCACACCCAGGGCACAGAAAGAGGAAACTGAGGCCTAGGGCAGGCTCACAGGCAGCTGGGTAATACAAAAATCAGAGGATGGGCCGCCTAGCTTTTCCTCCTGCCCTTGACCAGTGCAAGAAGGGGGTCCCCTCCACCCCTCCCTGTTGGGCCATCCTCCCATGGACCCTCGCACCTCTCTTAAAGGAGGCCTGCTGGAGTCAGAATGGCGCTGAACAGGGCTTGCCTTGCTAGCACTGCCAGGTTGTGACCCCTCCTCTCCTGTCCCACTGACCTCTTCCCTTCCAGCCTCCCGCGATCCACCACCACCCTCACCCGGCAGGTTCCCAGGGCTTTGGTGCCACTTTGTTCCTATCCAGCTTATCTCTGAAGGCCCAGCCCACTTTGTGTCAATATTGACCCAGGCAACAGAGTGGCCCCAAGTGGGCCTCATCCCTCCAGACCCTGCCCCTAGGCTCCCTGGATTCCAACTTCTTTGTCCCAGGCCTCCTCTGGGCCCCTCCCCGGGGCCCCTTCCCAGCAGGTACAGCGCCTGGCAAGAGCGCAGACAGGGAGGGGAGCAGGAACTGCTGTCTCGGGTCCTGGAGCCCACTGCCTGGAGATGCCCTGGCCCGTTGCCCTGGAGGGGAGCAGCCGTGGGCCCGCGTGGGCCCTCATGACTGACCGCAGGCCTGCCCTGGGCTGCAGGCCATGGGAGGTGCAGTGATACGGTCACCAGGTCATCGGAGCATGCATAGCCTGGGAGTGACTGGCCTGAGTGTGCTGTAGAAACTACCAGGCGCCTGAGGAGGTTGAGTTTGTCACCGTGCCTGCAGGGCCACCAGTCTGATCGGCTGTGTGGAGTGCTGGAGTCCCAAGTCAGACCAAGGACCAGCCCTAGGCCCTTGCAAGTGGCTTGCCCACTGTGGCAGGGGTGTGTAGGTCCTGCCCAACAATACACCCAACCACAGCTTGGGTCAGGATAGTCTCCAGCAGGGGCAGTGCAAGGCTGCGTTCTGTTGTGAGCAGTCGGCTATCCACTGTGCTCCCCATCTCAGGGTGAAAGCAGAGTGCTGTCAGCCAAGTAGAGCTCTTATCAGGTCTCGCTCGTCACCTCTACCTTGGGAAAGGCTCCCACTGCCCATGTGTTTTCTTTCACTTTTCTGGATTTCCTGAATTTTTAGCAATGAACATGTATGACTGATCTTTCAGGTAAAACTACATATATCCTTTTCCTGAAAGCTCAACCCACAGCTCCATACCTGGGCATCAGGCCTGGGACAGTTTGGGGGAATTGTACCTTTTCTCCACAGCCAGCCAGAACAGGGAGTTCTCAGCTCTGGCCACATGTTTGAATCATCTGGGGCACTTGAAAATATGATGCAGATCCCCACCCTTAAAGATTTGAATTTACATGGTCTGGGGTGAGCTTGAGGGATCTGAATTTTTAAGAACCCACAGGTGATTCTAACTGCAGCCAGAGCTGAGAGTCACTGAGCTAGGGGATGGAGCTGTAACGGAGGTTTGGGGTGGAAAACTCTGGGGCCACGTCCTCCTCCTGACGGCCTGAAGGTCTAGTCTAATCTAGGAGGTCAGCCTGGTGGCCATGCTGGTTGGTGGCTCCAGGCCTTGAGCAGCCTGTTGATCCATGGCCAGCACTGGTACATGGATTTACCATGCAAGCATTCTGGGTTACTTCAGGGACTCTGCCACAAGCCCCAATGCACTCCTTCCACAAGTTCAACAGACTGTTTGTCAGCTAATGTGCCATTGTTCCCAGGCTGCCTTTTCCCAACTACTCCTTCCCACCCTCCGTGGCTTCCTGCCCATTCCTTGGTCCTGCAATACAGACAGATGCTATGTGCTCAAACTAGAAAGTATCAAAGGGGAAATCTCAGTATGTTCAAGTCCCAAATAAATGCCCTCTTGATGACCCATGTCCCCGTCGAACCTATTCAAGGGACCTGTGGACATTCACTAGGACACCTAGGCTTCACAGGCTGCCACATTCTCAGCCATTTTCTGTTTGCTTGCATGCAAAGGTAGTGAAGTGGGAGGGGCAGTGAGGCTGATGCCACAGAAGGCAAGAGAGAGAGAGCACAAAGGACATAGCCTAGGAGTCCAGTACCAGGGGAGGAAGCTGGAGTGACTTCTCTCTGGCCGGCCTGCTGCTCCACTGTGAAGAGAGAATACCTAGGAGTATAGCACAGACTAGCTGTGAGGTATTTGGGGTTTAGTCTCTGGGTAAATATTGGGTCTCCTGGGCTGATATACATACTGTCCTGGGTCATTTGAGAGGAATACACATGCCTGGCAGAAACCTGTGTCCTGTGATAAGAGCAGAGACTGCAGAACTTTGTCTCATCAGCCTGATTTCTCATCCACAAAACAGGGATAAGACCTCTCTGATAGGATTGTTGACTCTGGTGTAGTTATCTGAATGAGGTATTGTGAAGAAGCTGAGTCCTGAGAGTGGTGAGGCCATGTCTCAGTGCCTGCCAGGAGTCCCTAGTAGAGACTTGCTGCCCCTCTCACCTTCATGAATGGAGGGGCTGGATTGAGGGCAATGTCTAGAGGGTGTCTCCATGAGAAAACTGTCTGGTATGTACATCCTTACTCTTTTTCTGATCCCTTGCCATGCTTTCTCTGGTAATCACGGCATCTCAGGTAATGTACTCATGGGCTATGTGTTTCAGTACCACACACAATGCCTTAGGGGTGGGGTGGGGAGCTATAGTTCTCTTAGGCTGCATTTAGAAGCCTGTTTGGTAAGGCTGGAGTCTGTGTGGGAGGGTGGTGAGCCAGACCGCTCCTGTCTGGGGAGAGGAAACGAAGGGCCAAGCAGCTGTCACCTTTTGGGTAACAAGCAATTTAGAGAGGATGGTTTTCTAGTCTCCCCTTGGGGTCAAGGTCTGTGGATCCTGGGGTCCTGCAGTCCCACTCCCATCCAGTCTTGCTGTACAGAAGTGGGGACACCATGAGACCTAAGGTGCTGGCATGAGGCTGTGCAGTGGGCAGAGAATTGAGCAGTCGATCCAAAGAGAGCGCAGTTTCACGTTTATTTTTGGCAGGAAGGAAATCATTGCAAACGTCTTGATTGACAATACTTGTCCCTGGAAACGTGCACATTCCGCATGTAGTATTTCCCAAGTAATGCTGGATTATTTATCACATTCAAATATCCAACAGAAATCCATGACCACCCAGACACCAGCATCTCCAATACTTGGGGGGTGTTAGTCTGCAGAGAAGCTCCTGGGAGGATGGAACAGGAACAGACGTGATCACATTTACAGTAAAATAGGAACAGAGGCAGCCAGCTGATTTTGCACAGGTAACCGCAAATACTTCAAGCCATCCACTGTTCTCAAACCCTGGCATGCCAGCTGTCCAGCACAGCACCTTTATAAGCAGAGGCACAAACGTCATGAGTGTTTGACCATAGGGCTGTGTGGTTCTGGATTTTATTAGAAATCATCTTTAAAATGCAGGGTTGTAAAATGTTGCCAGGTTATAAACTTATAGACTTCTTTTTTATACCAAAAGTTCAAATGCTGCAACCATGACAAGTCAGTGTCATTAGGGCATCCTCATGTTCCCAAAGTCATCTCATCAAAATTGCACCATGTCAAAGGAGCTTCCTACCAACCATCAATGGTGCAAAAGGTGGTGGTCCTTTTTAGTGTATAAATGCGTTGTTTACTAACAGCTAATGCATGAAACCACAGACCAAGACGTAGGATTCCAGAGCAAATGGAAGACAGAGCATTAACAATGTTAGGAGTGCCTGGACACCTCCACTCGAGGCCGGGCCAGAGATATCATAATATCATAGTGGGCTGGGGTCCATGAACCCTAGGTATCTGTCCCAGATCTTCATGTAGAAAAGATCTGTCCAGGAGATTACAATTTAACCTGGTACAGACAGGACCATGGAAACTCAGGAAGTCAGACTTCTCTTTTGGCTAAAGAGTTGGGGATATTTTGGTATCGTGGGAAGTATATGGCACAGAGAAGTAGCTAACAGCTTTCATTAGGTATTAAAGCCCACAATTAATAAAAGGTAATAATTAAAAACAATACCCGTATTTACCTTAAAAAAAATAAACCCCAAACATTCGTCTAATTTCTTGGCCTTATGTTAGAATTCTATTGCTTCATTTTCATGTAGATGATTAAAAAAATATATACTAGATAGAGATATTTTTGATTACGTAGATAAAGCAGAATCAAGGTTAAAATAAAAATGGAATTTTGGAGTGTGGTCAAATAAGGTGCACAGATTCCAGAACCCTCAGAGGGCTGGCTGGCCCTCCCAAGGCATTCTGTGTCTCTGGTGGCAGGAACTGGGCTCCATCCCCAACAGCTCCGCACTGGCTTAGTGCAATGGCGCTCACAGTTTCAGGAACTACTAGGTGAAGGGTTTGGCTCAAGCCTGCCAAGTGTCTTCACTCCATCTGTCAGAAATGGAGCACTATTCCTAGGTTTGCTTCCCCTGAAATATTCTGGAATTTCAATTCTCTCTGCCCCTTCCTCCAAATAAGGCCCTGTGATGCCAACAAAGGGGGCAAGGATGAAGGTCTAAGGCTCTTATCAGGGCCTCATTCTGTATGGGTACCAACACATGACAGACACTTGACTGCAACATTCAAGACATTTAAGGCAGTGGGTTAATTATAATGACTGGTTTCCAAACAAAGGTTTACGGCATGTGCAGATCTGCCATGTAACTGTCATTGTCTGTGGTAATGCCTAGCAAGGGGGGCTGTTTCCAGTTTACTTGGCATACAGATTACAGGGTTTGGAATACTCAGAATATTGGGAGACCTGGTTACCCTCCAAATACTTACTTCTCTTCTGAATGCACGGCAGTCCACAGACCAAAGTGCTGCTGGGAGGATGTGACTGACAGCTGGCTTCATTATTTTATGGATGAAAGCAAAAAAAGAAATTTTACTTTGACCCTCTATTTCCAGTCTTGTGAGTGCCAGTCGCTCCCACCAGAACTCTGGCTGAGGCACAACCCACAGAGGACTAAGGCAATGGTGCCAACACAAAGTGCTCTTTAAAAGTATTTTTAAGAGCAATACTTTACAGACTATCTTTTTGTTAAACAAGGAACATGGCACTGCTTAACCTGGGAAAGGCTGCAAAGAGAGCCTGGGCTTAGAGGAGGGAGCCCTTCCTCTCCCTGGTTTGGGGTGATGAGTCCCATATCTAGACAGGCTTCCCTAACCCTTGGCTCAGAAATAGGCTGTGCTTCAAAGGAGAAGACCAAGAGATGGACTTGGGCCACATCAGCTTGCTGGCTGGTTGAGGCCACAGATTCTTGAGAGAGAATGGTCAGCTTATCACAGGATCTGATGTTGACTGAAGTTTGAAATTAATGCCACACCTGTGTGGTGCTCTGACCCTTTTACTTTGTACTCTTCTGCATTCCCAGTGGCAAGTGCCAGGGAAGGGATACAAGTGGTGCAGTCTGCAATGGGGTGGGACACCTAAGTTTCTGACCCTGTCCAAGTTTGCAGCTTAGCAGTGAGCATATTCTGAGCATAGGCACAGTGGCAAAGAACAGTGTAACAGCCGCTGGTCAATTCCATTTGGTGGCAGCACGGTAGCAGCAAAGAAAATTCCCAAACAGCTCCACGTATATCCAGCTTTTGGAAAGGAAAGATTTAAAAGTCAATAAACAACTTTTTAAAAAATATACCCAAGGGTTTTAGGCTTTCTTGTAACTGATCTACCAAAACCAACAACAAAACAACAAAAAACACAGAAGTATGGCAGTAGTGTGAAAGCAGAAATCACATGACATCACTTTTCAAGGGGAAAATGTGACCTCAAGACAAATTTGTCACCATCAGAAATAATATAAGGGAATCTATTGTTTCCTAAAGTGTTGAGTCACACAATTGCAGATACATTCCAAACTGGGTCAGAAATGAATGGAGACAACAAAGTCACAAAAACTCCGATCAGGAACCTGACCCTGCAGCATGCCACAGGTCGTCAGAGCAAAGTCACACCTGTTGGGAAACAGGCTCCTACAATTCACCCCCCTCCCGTGTCACCCCCGCCACACACACACACACACACACACACACACACACACACACACACACACACACACACGCTACCAGGTTCTAGAAAATTGTCATTTTCATCTTCTTAGAGTATTCAAGACAATAAAAGACTAAAAGATGTCTGGAAATATGTTGTGTAGAAAAATTAACTCTCAGCTTAAAATAACATTCAGAAAGGCACTTCATCCTGTACAAAAGAGATTCTGAGTTGGGTCAGCTGCTCCGAGCTGGGACAGAAGGGGTAAGTTGTCTGCTTGGAGGGGAGGACAGTTGAAAGGAAGTCTGATAGATATCAAGCTTTTTTTTCCCTCTGTGTTTTTTTTTTTTTTTTTTTTTCTTTTTGGTATGTTTAAGAAAAGCAAATCCAGTAAAATGCATGTCCCTTTATGAAATCTGTTAAAAGAGTTCTTTTTAAAATAGTTGTTTCTGTTCTTAAAAAACAAAATAGGGAGGCATGGCCACATTTACCCTGTGGCCTGGAGCACAGAATATCCTCACTTTCAGCTCCCAGGGAGCTGAGGCCAGGCAGGTCCTCTGAGGCCAGAGGTTCCTGAGTGCACAGGCGGAGGTGGGCAGAGGCCAGGGCTACCTATTGCAGAGCCTGTGCAGCATGCTGTACACGTCGTCCTCACGGCTCAGGCCCTCGAAGAAGGGGATGAGGTCCAGCAGCTCTGTGTCTGTCATGTCATCGAACCAGGACTGCACAGGCACCTGGAAGACAGAGCATGGAGAGGGCACAGAACTGAATCCAGGGTCAGGGGCTGCTCCTAACCTGACCGGGTCCCCATACTATTAAAATTTTCTTTGGTAAGGAGGACTGATATCTAGAAATCATCATCATCATCATTTTGTTTGTTCCCCTGTCCCAACCAAGGTCAATCCAAAGCTACGTGGTCCATGAGATGGCTCAGGAAGGCAAAGTTAAGAGCACCCAGTTTGTGTGCATTTGCCTGTTTTGTTTTCCTCCCACAGAAAAGGTGGTCAGAGCACAGATTATATAACTAGACTTGCTACTTGCCAATTTCAAAAAGCTCTTTCTACTGCATCAAGTCAGCTCCTTGCACCTCAGAGCACTCGGAGCCAGAGGTTACATGCCAACCATCAACACCAGGAGCCACTTCCAGGGCACAGGAGGGCCTCCACTTAGGATCACTGAGTTATGGCACATGGCAAAGAGAAGTGGAGAATTTCTTCCCATGCTCAGCAGTGATCAGTTAAAAATGGAAGTATTAAATTTCAGGACATTGTGAAGCCATGGGCAAAGACAGAATTTCCCCTTAGTTTTAAGCAGAGCAGTGTGGAGAGATGGTAGTGAGTAGTAGCCAGTGGTGCAAAGAAGAGATTTAAAAAGAAATTTGCGGAAATCAAAAACGTTTAACAGTAACAATTTGGCCCTTTCACAAACCTAAAGACAGCTTAGAAACATACAAATTTATTATGTAATTTTGAAAAATAAGGTAAGGATTAAGAAAAAATGACTACTCCTGGGGAAGGGAAGAAAATGGGGAGAAGGCAGAAATGGACATAAGACTTCTCTAAATTTATTTCATTGGTAGTTTTGATGTTAGAACCATGTACATGTACATATGTTATATAATTCAAACAAAAGTAAACACTAAGAAGTAATAAAAAATAAAACTAAACGTATATAAAGTTGGTAATGTAACCACAATAGAGAATTATTTCAAGTGATTCTAAAACAGTGTTCTGTGTATATCTCTCCAAAAAACCCTAAACTCCATTCAATTGTTTTATTATTAGTAATAATATTAGTACTGCTACCTTGAAATTATTAAACATAAGAACATATACTATGGAAGAAATCAAACGTAATTATGTTAATATCTTTAGGAATCAAAAGTTTCAGCATAAGAGAAAGAGATATAGATACAAAAACAATGAAGTTAAATAAAGTTTAAATAAAAATTTAATGTTGAATTGGAAAAACCAATATGAATTTGTGATTTAGTTTTCTTTCTAAAAAATATGTATTTTTTTAGCTCTGGCCTGTAGAAGGGGTTAGAAGTAAAGGACATCCCAATGGCAATGAAAGCCCATCCAAGTTGTTGTCTCTAAATAACATTTCCACTAATAGGAACAAGCTCCATAAAAAAAATGGCAGATTTCAGGGCAGAAAAGAAATGTTCAAGACAAGCCTGGAATGTCTTATACCAGAAAGCAAGGAAGCTATCAAAAACCGTTGTTATTTGAAGGAGTCTCCACTGGCCAAAGATGAAAATTTGAGTGTCCAAATAAATATAGATTGGACTGGAACAATAAAAAAATCAATAAATTCATAATGATACTAAAGAAAATTCATTGGCTTCTTTGGAGTTTGCTGAAGGACCAACTCATTAGTCTGAAAATTACAGAATTAGAGATAAAGAACAAAGACATTTCCCTGCTTTCCCTATTCAAACATTCAAACTGTATTTTAGGGTAATCAAGCAGTCGATGAGGGCAAGTTCTATTTTTTTTTAGTAGAAGAATTCCAGCCAATAGATGCAGAAAGAATGATAAAATCTAGAAACCGCCATTCTGCAATTCCTAATGAAATAGTGGATATAGACAGTGATCACCACCAACTACTGAAATGATGAGGTAAATAGCTAATGGGGAACTTTATAACCAGGCTAACAACATCTGAACCCAATGATCAATTTTACATCTTTAAAAGTAGGACAACTTGACATATGCCTTCTGATATGATATCATAGTAAGTACACAATATCACCTATAATGTATTCTTGCAAAAAAAAAAAAAAAAAAAAAGTGAACCTGAATCTAATCAAGTAGTAGAGATGTAGTTACTTGTTTAAAGGACATAGGAGGCTAGAAAAACATATTAAACACCACAAGGCAATAACTAGACAAACCCAGGGGCTGGCCCAGTGGCGCACTGCTACAGTGCTCCGTTTGGGAGTGCGGCGGCGCTCCCACCGAGGGTTCGGATCCCACATACAGACCAGCCGCTCACTGGCTGAGCGAGGTGCGGGGGCAACACTGAGGGTTGCGATCCTGTTGCCGGTCCCGGTCCGGTACGGGCGCGACACTGAGGGTTGCGATCCGTTGCCGGTCATGAAAAAAGACAAAAAAGGAAAAAAAAAAAAAAAAAACTAGACAAACCCAGAATTTAAGAAATTTCTATAAGACAAATAACCAGGTTTCTTCCACAAATAAACAGCATAGAATAAAAAGGGGGAGGGAAAAGAGAAGTGTTAAGATTACAAAAGAGACATATTAACCAAAACAATGCATGAAACTTGTTTGGATCCTGATTCAAACAATCCAAATGTAAGAAAACATTTCAAGATGATAGGGACAATAGGAACACAGTTTGGATATTAGATAACGTAAGAAACAGTTCTGTCAGATGTGATAATGGAACTGTGATTATATTAAAAAGTAATCCTTACCTGTCAGAGACATATTACTAAATGCAATATAGTGAATTTGATTTACTCATTAAAATGAATATATTTAAATACATTTTGAGTGTTTATTCAAATAATGATTATACACTAACTGAATCTAGTTTAAACTCATATTTTGTTGTAAGTGGAGCTACAGAGTTCTGGACTCAAGGAAAGGAATTTTGTAGGCTTCTGTTAGAGTCTGAGAAGCCTGTGCTGGGGAGGAAGCATCCTCTCCTGGGAAACTTGCCTGAGCTGAGGGACTGGAGTGGCAGCTACGGCTACGGGGTCAGCACAGTCACCAGCAGACCTGACTAATCTCTTTCCCCTGGAGATGTCGGGCAGGAGGTGGAAGAGCATCTTCTTCTTGCTCTCAGACTTGTGCTATACCTGGTGAGTAGGCACCGGGAGATGCCACACTCTAGGGAGTTTTATTTAGGAAATGGTTCCAGTGTGTGCTTTTTAGACATCATTATGAGGTAGTGAAGTTTGGCAGCCTTACCTGAGGACCTAATTGAGGTGTTTAATTCATTCCTGTTTAAGAAACGCTTGTACTTCTACAGAAGAGGTCACCTAGGCCTCCTGAGTCTACAGGGGTCATGAAGCCCCGGGCGGCAGCCAGCTACTTGAGGATGACAGACAGAACCTTTCTCAGCAACAACACTAAGAATGCTAATAAGAAGATACAGGCTTACTGAGCACTTACCAGTCTCAAGCACTGTTCTACGTGTTTTTCACGTATTGCCACACTGAATCTTTCAACAATCCTATGAGATCAACATTCCTATAATTCCCATTTGACAGATGAGGCAACTGAAGCTCAGTGAGGTTAAATCACTTGGTCAATGTCATGCAACTGCTTAGTGGCAGAGTTGGAATTCCACCAAGGAAAAGAGCCAGAGACCTTGTTGTGTAGGTGCTCATACGTGGTCCTTGCCTGGCAAGACAGAACGCTCAAGCAGAGCCCCACCTTCTCTTCCTTTGCAGCTACTTACTGCATTCTCAGGATGGAAGATGTATGAAGCAGGAGAATTGTCGACAATGATCACTTTGCTTAGCTCTCGACCAAGGCGACTCAGGTCCTTCACATAATTCCCACGATGGAAAACACATGATTCTCTGAAGAGCCGAGCCCGGAACACACCCCAGCGGTCTAGGAGGTCAGCCACAGGGTCTGCATACTGGAAAGGAGGTGTTGCAATGAAGGCTGGCTGCCTGAAACAGCCCAGAAACCCTGACCTACAGCAGCAAGATCCAGATTACTTTTTTTATAACTGGATAACCAGATATGTTTTAGGATCCTGGTTATTTTCTTCTCCCTGTATGTAAGACAGTACTCAATTCTTCCGTTTCTCTCATGCACAACCCATCAGACATTATCATCAGTTTCATCTCCAAAAATATCCTAGATCCACCTCTCAATTTGTTTTGCCATTTCCCTAGTCCAGCTCTCTAATCTCCGGCCTGGGATGGCTGTGTGAGCCTCCTGCAGAGGCTTCCCTTTCCTGTTGGGACTTCTATCCAGCCTTTTCACTTCAACGTTGTCAGAGTGGCAACTGGGAAACATACATCTGATCCCATGACTCCCCTGCTTAGAACTCTTCATTGTTAATGCACTGCACTTGAAGCATGGCCCACATTCTTCACTGTCGTGTCCTGCGTGACTGCAGCTGATCTCTGCCAACCTCTCAGCTCCATCTCAAACCACTTGAGCCACACTGGCTGTGAACACGGCCAGAACCGCGCAGTGTTTCCTCGCATGGAACATTCTCTCCCTAGCTTTTGCATGAACATCTATCTCCTCGTTTTTCAGGTCTTGGCTTCCTTTCCCACCTATCTAGAGTCTACCTCCATCTTCCTTTATAGATACTCTCTATTACCTCCCAGTAATTTCCTTCATTGAGCTTAGCACCATGTGAGATGCTTTATTTTCTCTTGTCAGGCCAAGGTCTTGCCTGTCGTGTTCAGCTCTATATCCCTAGCACCTCACAGAGTGCTGACCTCATAGCTGGGGCTCAGCAAATATTAGTTTCATCATTAAATGAATGAGCTGGCTTGATTTGTCTTGTGTGGCATGAGGCCACAGTGCCCCCTGGAGGTCCTCTGGGCAATCACAGCTCTGACCGCCTCAGGATGAGTGTCTAGCCATCCACTCCCACTGATTGGAGCCCAGGACCTTTAAGGAAGTTTGAGCCCTGCTCACAGTTGGGGTTTATCGTGCTTGGCCCTCTCTCATGGCCAGGGGAATTTCCCCCAAAGCAGGTTGAACTGGATAAGGAAACAAAGGGGTTCCTGAGAGAAAATCCTCATACATGAAGCTAAATGAGTGGGTCACACAGACTGGCTGGGCCTGGAGGCAAAAGAGCAGTTTCATGCTTGACGCAAGGCTAGCCCTCAGCACCAACACCAAAGTGAGGGGCACAGCAGATATCACTGGGGGACCTGTGCCTCTGCCAGGGAGGTGGGAACACAGGCTGGTGTGTAGGGAAGGCCAGCAGTGGAATGCGCAGCAGATGGAAATGCAGAGCAAATGCCAGCACAGCTGCAGGACGCAGGGCTGCAGGGCTAAAAGCTGCAGCTCTGATCCATGGGAACATCCTCCCATGGACATCTTAAGGGAGGCAGAGTCCAGGAGCAGCTGTATTTCCTACTGCCTGAGTAGGGTGAGAGCTTGGGGTACTGCAGTTTTCCAATGGTGAGGCTAGCCAAGGGCCATGTGGGTGGGTTACAGGGGGCTGACTCTAGGGGGAAAAAAATTGTTAATTTCCTCATAAACATTAACACTGGTGGTGGCACCATGTTTCAAGGAAGTGTCTGAGTCTAGGCCCTCCAGGCCTTAGAAAATGTGAAGGATGTAAGCTTCATGAGGGCAGGGACCTTGTCTCTTTTGTTCTCTAATGTAGCCTCAGTACTTGGAATTGGTCTGATATATGGTAGGTAATAAGTAAATATTTTCTGGGTGAACGAATGAATGAAGAAATGTATGGCAAGGAAACAGATACTGAAGGGCTCTGACAGTCAGCTTGGGGTTCCTGCCGGCCCTTGGGTGGTAGGCAAGAAGGTCCACTGTACCAGTGCTGCTGGTTGGGAGCTGAGCTCAGAGCCAAGAACGGGGGGAGTGACCACCCATCAGCAGAACTTGTACAGCAGAGAGGAAAGAGGCTGGAAGGCTGCTCTTAGGAGCTGATTAGGCTCAGCAGGCAGGAGTAGCAGTGAGAGAAGGGTTGGGGAGACAGATGGAGGGGCAGGTGGGAGCCTTCCAGGAAGAGAAACTGAACAAGGATATTTAAGCTCATGCTGGGGAAATGCCAAGGAAGAGTGTTTTCAGTTTTTTATTTTTTTTTATTTATTTTTATTTATTTATTTAAACTGAACAAGGATATTTAAGCTCATGCTGGGGAAATGCCAAGGAAGAGTGTTTTCAGTTTTGCCAAAGAAAAAAACAACTCTCAGTCCACTGCCATCGGTGCAATCTTCCTGTTTGTTATTTCTTTGGTTATTACTCCAGATTCCTCAGCATCCCAGAGCACTGTCAGAAGAGCCATGGAAGCTACAGATACAATCAGTCTTGGCAGCACTCATCTGAGAGACCACCCACTGGGAAGATCGCATTTTCCCTGAGATTGTGCTCTCTTTCTGGCATGCAAAAATAAGGCCTAGGTTTTGGATTCCCTCTCCACTAGTGCATGCTCTAAGGCCTGGTGATGAGTCTGACAGTATGCTGTGCAGGTGGGGCTCTCTCTCACCTCGGTCATCATGGAGAGATGGACCTAACCACAAATGCCCAGGCCAGCAAAGCAGCATGCCTGGGAGCCTGGAGTCTGAGTCACCAGAGTGTGGAGGAGGAGAGGGAGTGTGGGCACCAGGGTACCAGAGGGGGCCAGCCAGAAGCAGGAAACGGAGGAGGAAACTGCTTTGTATGTCACCAGAGCAGGTCTGGAGGCAGGCAGATGGTTAACCTGGGCCCTACAAAACTCATCTCTGGGGCTACTCAGGGTCCCTGAGGTATCCATGGGGACACTGGTGGTGCCACCAACAAATGGATGGTGTTGACCCCACTGGAGTCAGGGTTTGGGAGATGATCATGGCAAAGACCTCCTTGGAAGAGCAAGGGGCTTCCCTACCTGCCTGTACATAGCACAGGCACCTGTGAAGGGGGAGACTAGACCACACTAGGAGGCTGGGAACCCACCAGTTTCCTTAAACAGTGGGAAAGGATAAAGAAACCACTCTAAATGGTCAGAGCCAGCACAGATGCTGAGATTCATACCAAGCTACAAGACCAAAGCATGTCTGAACGATTTTATTACCACTAATAATTATGACATTAAATCATGAACATCAGGAGCACTTACCATGTGACGATGCCAGCACAGTATGTGGAACACAGCAAGTGCTTGATGAATTCTTGCCGGATGAGTCAGGTACTGTGCTAAGCCCTTTACATGAATGATTTCATTTGATCTACCCCACAGGTAGAAGAAATTATCCCCAATTCATAGAAAAAGAAACTGAGGCAAGAGAAGTGAAGTAACTTGCCTGAGATCACAGGGCTCAGTAGGGAAGAGTCAGAACTCTTAATCAGCTCCTGCATGTGGGTGAAGCTCTGACACTTATCTCTCACTTGTCTCTCCCCCAAACCTGTGTAAACTGGACCCAAGGACACAGGGGCCTCTAACATTTGGTTGTCAGTCAACCAAATGAGAGGTGCACCAATGTGCCTGTGGGGTGCAGCCATCCTCTCTTGGTTACACTGCACATGTTTGTGATTTCTGGGTCTGTGGACAACCAGCTGCAGGAGGCTGCAACCAGCATTTCATGGAGCATTTGTTCTGAGTGCTCCCTGTCACCATGGTAACCCAGAAGCCTTCCAGGCTGGCACTGTGCACATGGCCTGCATCCATCCCATCTGGGGTGGGAACCTGTCACCATAGAAATAGCTTCCCCCACCTTAACAAAGAGCTGCTTCACAGATTGGGGGTACAGTGGAAGGGCTGGGAGTTTGGGGCTGGCAGCAGGACTCACCTTGGCCAAGCTGGCAGTAAAGAGCACACATTCAAAGAGCTGCCCCATCTTCTGGAGGAACTCATCCACATGTGGCCGCTTCAGTACATACACCTGCAATGGCAGGATTCAGCAAGCTGGTCAGTCATGGCAATTGCTGGGGATGGCCTGGGGCCCAAATGCCCACTGTGGGAAGGATTGTTAAAGAGGTTCCTGCCTCCCACCCCCAGGTCCATGTGTGGCATGCAGAGGCCCAGACTCTTTGCATGGCTACACAGTCAGACGTGACACTCTTCAGATTGGGCTCCAGGTCTGAGTTCAGTGCAGATGCGCCTCCCCAGGGAGAAAGGGAAGCTGACCATGGTATAAAGGGTCTTTCTTAGGAATTTCCAGAAACAGTGAGTGGAAGGATCATGCTATGTTTGTGTGAAACGACTCATTAACTTCACATGTGTTTCTTGTCCCTGCTGTGGGTCAGGCCCTATTGGGACACAGGACGTTGTCTAAGTGTTGTCATTTTTGGAGGTCCAGTCCTGGCCTACTGCCTGGCAGGTCTGGGACTGATCTGGCTGCCACCTCCTACTCTAAAAGGAACACCTTCCTCACTAGGAAGTCCTGGGGTTGAAGTGCAGTCCCAGCAAAGCTGCAAGAAGGGCCATCCTTGTCAGCGTGGGATGCTGTCCATTTGATACCATAAGTTACTCTGTTTGCGCTTGGTACAGAAACAGACATTTCCGGGGATGTGAAACCAACCTACTCCTGGGTCTCAGAAACAAGACCTCAGGAGGGGCCTCCGAGCAGAGAGGGGCCATGAATAGCCTTTTCCAGAATACCTGGGCTCTCTGCACCCTTTTGGCCAGGTCAGGCCAGGGTGCAACTGTAGAGCAGCCAGGCTTCGGCCCACACGTGGGCTCCTGACTAGGGAGCCTGAACGAATCTGAGGAAACAAGAGAGATGGGAGAGAAGGCAAAGCTGGTGACAGAAGACAGAGGAAGTGAGAGGAGGGAGGAACTAATTAAAACATGAATAAATTCAATTTGAAATCAGCCACTCTACTAAAATAAATCAAGCTGTTTAAAATTCAATTCAACATGTATTACTGAGCCCCAGCTCTGTGCTCAGCCTGATGCAGTTATGAAGATGAATAAAACACAGGCCTTGCCCTTGAAGAGCTCACAGTCTATGGCAGACATAGGCAAAAACATAAAAACAAATGTGGCATAATGAAAGTTGTAGTTGAGGGATAACTTAAGGATAATTAACTCCCCTCTCAAGGGGAGGGAATCACAGAAGGTAACATTTGCTCTAGACACTGAAGGATGAATAGGAGTTCGCCAGGCAGATAAGGATGAGAAGAACTGAGCTTCTGTGAGTCTGAGACCTGGAGGCCTAGAAATACTTGAGGTGTTAGAGGATGGCCTGAGACTGTGTGCCCAGCCATGAGGGGCAGTGAGAGAAGGGGAAGTGGGGACGGGAGAGGAAGTGGCTAAATTGCAGTGTGACAGGCTGGTCATGGTGAGTACGCCTAGGGCCTTGAATGGCAGATGCAGGGGGTCAGATAAACTGTAGGAGTAGAGAGGGGACGCAGGGCTCTGCACCACCTGGAGGACATGCGGCTGGCAGAGGAATTCGACACAAAACTGAATAATTTTCAAGGTGCCAGAAGCAGGCACTCAGGAGGGCCAGGCCTTGGTAGGAAACTCATGGCTGACTGAAAGAGTCGGGCAGGCACAGGCCTGTAGTCAAGGGTGCAGTGAGGTGCCAGGGGAACAGCATGGCCTAGGGTTGGGGCTGAGGACAGGACCTGTGGCTGAAGCAGCTCCAGGACCCCACTTTGCCCATTAGTGCCAGCGAATGGTTACAGCCTGCAGTCCTCAGTCTCCCTGGGAATATTGCTTGGAAAACAACTTTGCTACATGCAAAGGACAGGACATTGATTTGGGAACTCTGGTGTTGGTGCCTCTGGCAGAGAGGAGGGTCCTGGGCCAGGATGCCGGCATCCAGGCTCGCGTCCCTGTGCAAGTAACCGAGAATAGGCCCATTGGGACCTGCACAGCCTATCCTGGATTACTTGAACGAGGCCACGGCCTTCGCCAGGGCCTTGGTCCTCCTGCTCTTGGCGCCCGTGGCTTCATTCCTTCAGGAGACAGTTTCTGACCCCAGCCCTGGGGCCCTGGGATATCTATCACCAAGTAAATCAGCACCGTAGGAGGAAGGCTGGGGGAGCAGGACTGGCTCCTGCAAGAATGGGCCAGTCATGCTCAGTCATGTGGTACGAAGGATTAATTTCATTCCTAATTCCTGCCATGCCACTGCAGCCTCTCCTTTGTCTCATCAGGAGCACTTTGTAACATAAGCCAAGAAAATAAATGAAGAAGCCTTAACTGCTTGTCAGATGCTGAGTTAATTCAGTTGACGCTTCTGCAAATGTTAAATGCCCAAGTGCCTGTCGTTTTGGCTCCGTGATGGCTTTTAAAAGCATAAAGTGTGGACATGCTAGGGATAAAGCCGCCTTTCCCAGGGGCTGCTTTCGGGCAGGACCTCCTGGAGAACAGCTGAGAAAAGCAAGGGCAGGGGAGGGGAGGGACTTAAGTGTCAGGAAAAGAGCCCTGGCCAGGAGGCAGGAGACTGGAATTCTCATTTCAGTTCTTCCCATTGTATGCCTCTGAACCAACCCTTTCCCTGGCTAAGCCTCAGTTTCCCCATCTGGACAATGAGGTTGGCTGGACCAGCTGAGTTCCAAAGCCTTGCCAGTTCCAACGCCCTACACTCGAGAGCCAAAGAGACTACTGACATCACTAAAGAAAGACATCTTGTTGTGGCTCAAGTTCCAAAAGAGATTTTCCTTCCTGGGACATCAAGCCAGATATTCTCTCTTTAAGACCTTGGAGTTGACAAGGAAGATGGTTAGATCATCCCTGCGGAAAACCTGACAAAAGCCCCCCTCTTCAATCTCCAAGACTAGTTTCCCTGCAATGTTTCCAGTATGTAAACAAATGAAGCTATTTCTGGAAGAATTTTATGCAGATAAAGAAAAAAAAAATGTCTGAAAGAACGAAGATGCATGCCAACTTAATACTATGGCATCTTTATTCATAGCAGCTAGCTGATCCCCAAACTCACACCCTCCCCCCTTTTTCTTTTGGGTTGGGCATTTGCTAAAGATTCACTGGAAAAAACAACATATGAGTGACAAGATCAGTCTGGAGCAGGTGACACTGGATATGGACACCTTTCCCCAAGAATCTACCCTTAGTGAGTGAGTTGTGGCATTTTTCTGTTGCCTGCCAGGAGAGTAGCCAAAAGCAATTACATAAGGAAGTTAATTAGACCATCAAGCTAGGCCTGTGGCAGATACAGAAACTTCTGAAAGTCTGCATCAAATCAAAGAACTGTTTGAACTTGTAACCACATCTAATATTTATGAGTAGATTATAGTTTTCCTTATAAACTCAGTATAAATTAAGTTCATCTGAGCAAAAAAAAAGAGCAGAAAACCATTGAATTTATTATACAAAATCTCCATCCTTTTGATTCAGCCACAAAATTATTACTGAAATGGGAATTTAGAAATAAAGTTCACAGGAAATATAACTCCTAAACATGCTAATGGAAAACTTAGATTTAGCTTTGATTTCTTACCTGATGTATAGTTCCATCGATTTCAACAGGAACAATAAAATCAGCATTACTAATAGGCTAGAGAGAAAAGAAACTGTAATTAATATGTCTGAAAGAACAAAATAAAATTGGAAATTTTAGCAAGAAAAAAGCTTGCCTGGACCAATGTTTTGATTATTGGAAAAAACAGTTCAGGAGAAGGATGTTGAAGTATGCCTTGGTTCCTTAAAATAAGCACAAGCAGGAAAGCACATTATTTTCTGTTTTGAATGTCATTACATTTTCAGCATTTTGATCCAACTCCTTTATCACCTGCCTAGCCTTAACCACAAAGTGTGGTAGAGCCTGGCTAGAGATTGAGGCTCCTCAGAAATGCCAGCTCTTGCCCGCAGCCCTGCCAAAATGACAAGGAACCATTCTGGCCACCAGGGGGCGGAGGTGAGAGCCTTACAGGCCCAGAGGGCAGTGCTGCTGGTGGGAAAACAATCTGCACCTGGACCCACAAGTGCGGTCTACTCCACCAAGGGCTGCTCTGCTGGAGATGCTCAGCACAGGGACCTAAGCAGGGCCCAGGCCACTTTGGAAAAGCTATAGCAATGGGTCTCATGAGTGCCTCGTGCTCCAAACAGTCCTGGGAATCAGTGATTTCAGGCCCTGCTTGGTGGCCTGGCACTGTCTCCTGCCCTCGAGTAGAGGAGAGACAGCCCACCCTACACTCCTCTCCTCTAACCAACATAATACCCAGCACACCCAAAACTTCTGGATACTTAAAATAACTCTCTAACAATATAAAGACATTTAAAATTCAAATATGATTCTTCAGTAGTCACTATGTTCTCAATAACGAACATATACAAAATCCTAAGTTGAATTCCACAAATTAGGTAGAAAACTCTTTGAATGAATAGGCCCAACAGAATCATCAGTCAGCAAACCTCTGGGACAAGAGGAGACAGAGGGAAGGAGAACATATGTGGTGGGCACTGGGTGGAGGTGTGGGGTAGAGAGTCTCTGGTCAGACTCTGCCTGGGGTCTGCCTTTAAGCCCATAACTGTACACACAAACATTCTTCTTCGATATATAAACTGAAAAAATGTGGAAAATACTAGGTCATAGCACCTAAACACTTAGGAAAGCATCTGAGGCTTAAGATCACATTTTATTTACTCCCAGGGTTGGAAAGCCAAGGATGAGTTCAATATTTAATCATTTCACAACTAAAATACAGAATCATGCTACAAAAACAAAAGACTGAAGAAGCTCTCACAAAGCATTAGATTGCAAAATCATATTCTATAGAGTATATGAGAAGAGAAAAACCATTTTCCAGCTTATAGCAAGGATCTATCCTTAATCTCGTCTCATATGCTGGTGTAAAGGAGGCTCTACTAAAGCCAGAGCTCTTAACCTGAATCCATGAACCTGTGTATTGTACAGCTGTACATTTCCAAGGGGAGAGGGTTCACAACTTTTAGATTCTCAAAGGGCTTTGAAATAAATGCCCAGAACACTAAAAACTATAAAATAAGGAATATTCTGCTTGCAAATACAGTCTGGCTAGGCGTGGGAAGAGCTGAGGAAATGCTGTTCACATCAGTTTGTGGCATCGATGCCCTCTAAGCAGGCCCTGGAGACACTAGGAGCTGCCAATCCTCTGCCTTTGGAGCCAGGAACCCTCAGTAACCTTGGGCAGTCTGGCCAGTGTTGCCCACACTCCCAAAGCTGCTTGGCAGGAAGCTCTTTATGCTGCAATGGCAACTGACCCCTGCACTGAAGGGCTTTCCTCCAGAGGGACTTGAAAAAGTCCTGAGAAATTTGCCCATAGAAGAGAAAAGGCTTCCAATGCTGTCCAGAGCTGAGCTGGGACACAAGGCCACTGTAGCCCCAGGACCAACCCTGGAAGGGCCCAGCCCTCAAGTGCAGGGGAATAGGTGGTCCCTGTTTGCCCCAGTGGCCAGAACAAGGCCATTTCTCACTGCTCTGCAGCAGTGAGAGTCCCTCCTCCACTCTTCAAAGGACTCAAAGACAAACTCCTGGCCTTGTCCTATCAAAGAAGGTCTCTGTTCAGTGAGAAGTAGGTACAAGAAAGGATGTCTCTGATAGAAAGGTGTTCGGGCAAATCGGGTGGCTCTTCTGCTTCCCAGACAAGCTTCAAGGAATGACTATGGTTCATGTGAGACACATACCCCATCATGGATGGTGCCTCTCATGTCCCTCAGTGCAGGAGAGTCCAAGGCTGGAGGTAAAAAGAGGAGTGTAGTATAACCAGCCAGCAACAGCACAGCAGGTCCACTGGCAGAAAGAACCCAAGGAAAACCGGGCCAGGACTCTACACATCTGCGGCCTCTCCTCAACACACCAATGCCTTTTCCCAACTTTTTTTTTAAAATCATTTCCCTCTTTTAAACAATTTATTCCATTAAAAAATGGTTATTAAACTCATTTTTTAATAGTGTAGCCACAGGTGTTCCCTCTGGTAATTTGTCATTTTTGCTGTTTTTCTGGAGGGGATTTGGAGAGTGGGGAAGATGACAGGAAGGAAGACTGATGCTCACTCTGACATCAGTGCAGCCCTGCACCCTTCATGAGGAAAGTCATGAAGGAGGGTCCTCATTCAGCTGTGAAGCTTACAAAACCTCAGCAATCTCTTCTCATGAAAACGGTCAAAATAAATAGTTGAATCTGTTCAGATGTTGTTAACTTTAGAAGTCATCTTCAGAACGGGACATCTTTCAAAAATTGATCTGGGAAAATTTCCAGGAAAGCAGCTCGCTGGACAGCTTCCAACAGCTCCTCCCTTTCCCCTCCCAATAAAACACACAGCACTCTGGTTACCTTGACAAACAAACATTTGTAGTGTCCTGGGGCACTGGTGCACTGATTGCTTTGTGCCACTTGAAAGTATTTCTGCAAGGGTTAGAGTATTGGAAAACTCAAACTTCATAAGCAAGAATAATAAATAAGAATATTGGCAGCCTTGCATTTTCTTTTCCAAACTAATTATGTCAATATTCAACTACTTTGGGTACTATTTACCTGGGCTAATAAGCAGCTGTTGGGATTTCTTCATGAAGAATGAAATTATATGCTGACAACCACAAACTTTCATCCTTTTTATTTTTCTTTTCTAATACAATTGTGATCAATTCAAAAAGATCACTGATTTTTACATTGATTTACCTTAAATGAACTGTGCACCAATGTTTCATCTAAATCAATGACCACACACTTCTTTCCATAATCAAGCACCGTCACCTCTGGAAGGAGGTATTTAGCTGGTGGCTAAAGGGGGGAAAAATCAATATTATTATCTTTTTGTAAAAGACAAATAAATTCCCTTATTATTGTATTATACAATGCTAATGAGGGTATAAATGAAAGCAAACATTTAAATACTTGGTCAAGTACATCATGGAATTTTATTAAGAACAACAAGAAAAAGTAGTTTGCAACTCAAGTTTTACCAAACAAATTCCTTGCCATTACCAAAATGACTACTATGAAGGCCTAGGCTTTGGAACCAGACAAACCTGAGTATGAATATCAGCTCTGTAACTTTCCTGGCTGTAAGCTGGGATATTAATACCTACCATGGAAGGTTGTTGTTATCAGTTATAATGATAATAAAACACCCAGAATTTTTCCTGACACTATATATATGGTGGCTATTGCTATCATTAAAACAGATTACACAAGGATGAGTGTTTACTTATAATAACTACTCTAATTATGCAGATCTATTTCCTGGGGTCATATCTTACCTGAAATTCACTGTGGCAAGTGAGTACATTTTTAGAACTATGTTGGAACCACAGTATTTTTTTTTTTTAAGTGACTGACTTTCAAAAACTTGAAGTGAAACTATAGACCTACTGGCAAAATGCAAGCCAAAGTTACCCCCAATACTAGGAAAAAGAAATAAAACAGGTCCAGATACAGTGCCTGCCCCACTGTGGTATAATATTGAGCAAAGGTGGCATTTTTACCCCTTGGATTCTCTGTCTCTGAAGGTTATGCTTTAATCCACATGCTGTGTGTTAATGAGAATATTTATAGGTCTTTGTAATAGTTGACTCTAATCTTGTGATAAAGATGTCATAAAGAGTTAATGAAATGCTAGGTGTCTTCAGCCAACCTCGCTCAATTGAGAATATTTATTTCTTTGGGCTTTGCCTCATTCCAGAAATAATTAACTAAAAAGTTTACTTCATGGCATATTCAGTGTCCAATATTTACTAGTTAATTTTCGGTCTTTCAAGAAGGTCAAATTCTTTTTAATATTTAATGCAAAACAAAACAAAACAGGGCCAGCCCAGTGGTGCACTGGAGAGTGCGCCGCTTGGGAGCGCGGCGGCGCTCCCGCCGAGAGTTCGGATCCCACGTGGAGACCGGTTCCCGCTCACTGGCTGAGCGCGGTGCGGGTGCGACACTGAGGGTTGCGATCCCGTTACCGGTCAGTAAAAAAAGACAAAAAAAAAAAAAAAAAAAAATCTATCCCTAGCCACTGAAAGACAATTTAACTTATCAAATAAAACAAGAAAATAATAAAATAAAATGGCATCCCCTTTTAAGTAGCTATTTCCTTTCTTTTTTTGGTTTACGTTGAATGTTAGTCAATGATCAAAAGTTAATTTGGGACTTTGGCTGGCTCAATAGTAAATGTAACACAGGCAGTCAATAGGTTAGGTAAATTTGTGAGTACAACAATCACCTTGGTAGAGAGGGACTGCCCAGGGCTGCCCAGGAAGAGGCTATGTGTGGGGACACGAGCATTTCTAACTCTAGACGGGCTCTCTCTAGTGCGCATGGGTGTTTCATCCTTTTCCAACATCATCTAGAAGAAAAAGCCTTTAAGGCCTCCCAACTCCTTTAGCTCTAACTAAAGCTTGTCGAGCTATCCTCCCTAATCCCAAGCCGTCCTCCCTAATCCCGTGGCACTGGGAAGGGATATGGAATGTGCCTTAGAGGCAGGCAAGGAATTCAGGGACCTAGAAAGTACTCTATCCTTCACTATAAATCAGTGAGTCAGCAAGTTATTTTAAAAAAAATTAAAATAAACTTGCAAAAAGTTCAGTATCAAAAAGTGTTTTAAAAACACAGGATTTGATGAGCTCTGTAAGTGAGTATAATAGAGAAAATTTGGGTTATTTCTGTCATTTGGGCCACAGCAGAAAGCATGCTTGTGACCAGAATAAAAGTTGTTTTAATTTAATTTTTATTACTCAATTATGTGTAATTCTTTACATTCTCATTGTAAAGAATATAAACATGTGAGAGTAAAACACAACTATCCCCGTTTCTATGTCCTTTTTTAGTTTAGTGTATATCTATCCAGTCCTTCCCTATGTGTCTATATAGTACTAAAACAACATTTGAATTTATTCATTTAATTGCTAGACTGAAAAATAAGGATCTAGAAATTCTATCCCCAGTATATCTGAAAACATCAAAGATCTGTCAAAAGTGACTCAGTTATTTTCCAAACCTGAGGATAAAAATTAGTTTCTTAGCATATTTAACCCACACTTTATAAGCATTCTCTGAGTTAACAGTAAGTAAAAACCTTCACTGTACTATCTAAGGGAGAAAACACTGAGAAGGGTGAGACTCATATTGATTTTGCATTTGTGCTGCAGAGAACAAGGCCAAACTGGGGGGCAACAGGCTACGCAGGGTTCCATTAATCCTCAACCAGTTTCCTAAATGCATTCAGCCTCTCTGAGAACTTGTCTTTAAATTAATGCAAATTCTTCAGTCCACTGGTAGGAATTCTTCTGGAAAGCTGTGTCCTTGGAAATGCAAGGACACTATACAATTGCAATAGATGCCTGAATCATTAACTAAAAAAATGCCCTGAACTAAACTTTCTGAGGCCATGATAAAACTGAAGAACAAGAAAAACACCAGTTATATGAAGAAAGACCTTTTCTATATAAAATCACTCGCTCAGATGCACACAGAGAGCATTGCTAGTGGGTGGAGGGCGGAGGAAGGGACCAGGGTTTGCCATCCAAGGTTTGGGAAGGGTGTTCATTCTAGTTCTCCTCCTGGGAGTAAATCTTAAACTTCTTGTCCCTTGCAGTGAACTGGTAGCCACAAATAGTTAAAACTAAGGTTTTATCCTCTGGAGTACCCACCCCTCGAGCCCTCATAAATCTCATAAATTTAGTACCTCTTCTTGGTACATAGATTATTGTTTTCTTAAGATTTCTCGGGCTCAAGGTCTACACGCTATACTCCCCAAGCCTCAGAGTTCAGGGTGGGGATCTTAGGGCCTAATGCTGGAGGGCAGGAAGGGAAACCCTAGGCTGGTTTTAACTAGAACAGTTATTCTGCTTATATGTTCTTCATAATGTTTTAGTGGAAAAAAGTGTACTACTGATTTATGAGAAGCCTTAGGCAAAGAGCATAGAAACATTACTGTTAAAAAACAAATTCTCTCTCCTTTCAACATTTTTATGGCTCAGCTATACTGTCAACCTCGTTTTGTAAGCATCAGTGTGGCGTGTGATTTAAGCAAGAGCGTGGGAATAGTAGGACTTGGGTCACAGCCCCAGTGGCATTCCTAACTGGGGCCAAGGCATTCAAGTGCTATCCTCCAGCTATGACTAACCAAACTTCAGTGGTTCCTAAACTTTCTGTCCCTCTGCGTCTTTTTCTTACTCTTTAATACCTGACTTTTACCAATAGCCCATGAAGCTTCCCCATAAGGAAAGCCCTAAATCCCAGCCCCATAGTTGGGAGACATGTTACTAAGTGGAACTTTTAACGGTCCAGATGAAGATGTTGTTTCCAACAGGCGTGCAAAAGATGACTACTCAATAAACGGTTCTGGGACAACCACTTGGAAAAAGAAATAAAGCTGGGTTACTGCTTCATGCCTTACATAACATAAACTCCAAACGGATCAAAGATTGGAGTATAATGACGAAACTATTAAAAGAAGAAAATATAAAATCCAGGAGTCATAAAGGATAAGATTAACACATTGCCCTATATAAAATTAAAACTTCTTTGTGGCCAAAGTGATTATAAAAAAGGCCAAAGTATATAAATATGGAGGAAAGTACTAATTTCCTTCAAATTTAAAAAGATACACAATGCAGTATAAGACTAGAGAAAATGAACAGGGAAGAAGAAAGACATATGGCCAATGAACTTGTGAAAAGCTGTTCATACCAGTCATAAAGAATGCAAATTAAAGCAATAAACTGATATAATTCTTTACTTTCAGAATAGCAAAGGTTAAAACATTTGATAACCATTTTCAGTAAGGGATTGGGCAATCTCATAGACTCTTCATGCGAATGTATAAATTAGCATAGGCTTTCGGAGGACAACTTGGCTTTAATGTGCCAACAGTGTAAAATATATCCTTTGACCTAGCATTTCCACAATTAGGAACTCCTCATACAGAACTATTACACAAATCCATAAACACACAGTTAGTTATGAGGATGTTCTTAAGAGAAGTATTTGTAATAGCACAGAGGTGGAAACAAAGTAAATGCCATCAATGACATGTAAAACAAAGAGGGAGACATATGAGTACTAATATTTGGAAAGATGTTCAAGGAACTCTGTTAAAAGCAACAAGCAATTTGCAGAATGGTAAGAACAATACAACCTCATTTGTGTAAATATGCTTGTTTTTGGAAAATTTCTGGAAGCATACATAATAAAAAATTAAAAGTAGTTATTTTAGGTAGTGGGACACTTTTTCTTTCTACTTTAATCTTTCAGCATTTCAAAATTAACCATGAGCTTGAATTATTGTTTAGGAAAAAATTCAAAAACCAAACTTGCATGTACAAGAGTAAAGGGTACTTCAAAAAGTTAATGGGAAGATTTGCATTATCTTTAAATTCAATTTTTTCTTTGAACTTTTTGAAGTACTCTCATATACACAGAGCAGCATGTGAATGAAAAAAGAGGGGTGAGGTTAGAGGCAAGGATGGGAGACCCCAGCTGGAGCTGCTCTGGGTACTCACAGGCTCAGAGGCACCCTTCACCTTCAGAGCCCACAGAAAGCTTTCAGGAGGTTGTGAGACCTGGTTTGGAGGCTCAGCATAAGCCTGAATTTTTGATCCTATGGTACAGCACCCCAAGCTCTTAGGGGCTCCTAGCACAGACCCTGTAGTCCAGAAAGGCCAGGACCACTCTGCTTAAGTGACCTGGGGCCTTGACAGGTAGATGCAGCTCTTGCAGGGGATCCTAAGACTTGAATCCCTGGGCTGAGCTGGCCGCCGATGGAACCTGGGTTTAGTTCTACATGCTAAGCAGGCAGTGGAGATCACACTTTGCCCATAAGTGGAACTGCTTTCCTGGAGGTTATCATTCAAAGATGCAGGTTGCTTTAGCTAGGCTGTTTTTCTGCAAGGTAGTTCAGAAATTTCACGTGGCCTGACCCAGCGTCTCACATTTAGGAGACAGCAGTTTACTGATTTAACACTGGGTTAAGCTACACAAGAAACCTTCTTCTCATCTGTTTTATTCTGGAATTCTGTATATGGCTCAGCCTAGATTTGTGGGAAAACGGTCAGTTTCCTCAGTGGGATTTTTATACTGACTGACAGATGCTTTCATTCAGTACTTAACTTTACAGATGGCTGTGAATTAACTCTGAGAAAAAACAGTTGTGATATTGAAGATGGGGGGACATATGCTGCCTGACACTTGTTTAATGTAGGCACCTTTTCAGGAAATATATATGAAACTACTTTCTGGCATTAACCCTGCTGGGTATCTATCTCCCACTAACACTGGATAAGAAGTTTTGTTGCTTGATTAATCTTTTTGATCTAAGCCAATTTTCCAAACAAAGCCCAACTCCTAGGCATGCTGGCAAAGTCAGAATCACTCCACAAACTCTTCCAACTTGTTATTCAATAGAGACTTAAAGTTTTGAGAAAAATGAAGTTATCAAAAACTGTTTGGGCAATTTGTAAGTGATAGGTACTAGCAAAGCCTTTGGAGTCAACCTGTACTAATAAAATCCACTCCTTTCAATGTAAGATTGCTCTTTCTTGGATGTTCCCAGAAAATATGTGAAAAAGTCCAAGTAAAGAAAGATAGGCAAACAGATTTGAATCAGATAATCTGACTCAGATAATCTTTATAAACTAAAATACCAATTTATGGACATATTTTAAAACCTAAATCCTTCTCTAAGGACATAGGACTGTTTGAAAGGTTGTGTTTGATACAGACATCTCAAGGACATCTCAACTGCAAGTTTATTTTGGGGGTTGGTCATCAGTTTGCTTCTTGCTGAATTGCCTCAGGCTGGACAGCTCTGATGGCAGAGCAGGAGGAAGAGAAGGAACAGTGGAGACAGCAGATGGCCGAGGGGTGGGTGGTCCAGGTCCATGCTGGGTGGAACACTGGCACATCTTCTCTACCAAATTCCAAGGCTGAAAACAGAAGTGGAGTGGCCCAAGAGAATGCCAAGCTGGGGCAGAGTTGCAGCCCAGCTGGCCTGTGGAGTGGGGTGGGTCCTACAAGTTCAGGAAATATAATGAGGGTGATTTCTCTGATATCAGATCTTCAGCCAAACTACAAACACTGTTAAGCAAGTTAGAAATGATCGGGTCACCCAGGACCTGGGCTTGGTGAGCCCAGTTCCCCTAGAACTGAACCTGCTGCAAAGAACCACATCTGGGCAAACATATGTTCTCCCCAATCTATGGAGTTGGGGCTAAGACACTGGGTGGGGGTAAGGGGACAGTCAGCTACCTCAGCTTAGTAAGACTTGGAGACCCTTCTCAGAGAGAAAGGAAAGGTGAGAATTCGGTTAATAGATGCTGGCTGTCTTGCTGTTCCCAAGAAAGGAAACTGTCTCTGTAGAGAACTTCCTGCTCACAGTTTAAAATGTAGCTTCATTTTTCTTTTTAACAGAAGAGAGCTGTTTATACCACAAGATAAAACTCAACATAAGTAAGAACATTTTTAAAAAAATTTCATATTAGTAGCTCCAAAGTCACAAGATTCTATGAACGTTTCAATAAAATTGGATAAATATACATACACTTGGTATGGGAATGACCTGCCTCTGGTCACCCTGAGGAAAAAGAAAAAAAAAAAATCATTGTCAGGCTTGAAGAGATCATATTCTCAAAAGAAGCTTCAAAGCACTCTCGAGTACAGCAGCCATATGATTTCCCATACTCTGTACCTTGATGGTGTTTAATGAACAAGAGTAACCCAAAGACTTTCCATAATCAGGGCACCAGGCTCCATTCCAGCTCCATCCAGACACCCCTTCCCCCAACACACCAGGCTGGGTTCCTTAGGCTCACTAACCATCTTGTTTATTTAAATAGCGCCTCCCTTATTCCCAGGAATTTAATCTTTCATTTAAAAATAAAAATGAAAACTCATACTTTACTTTGATCCTTGATTCCCTCTAATAACTAGTTTGTTTCTTCTTTTAAGCAAGTCTTTCCCTAAAAAAGACTAAGTCAGTATAATATGCAGGGAAAGAGAGACAAGTTCACCAGATTACAAGGAACCCCCTGGTCATTTCAGGTCCTCTTCTAGGGGAGACCCTGGAAGAGGGAACAAGGAAAGGTAGAAAAAGCTCCCTCCCAGCCACAGACATGGGGACAGCTTTCTCTTTTAAGGGGAACAGAACATGTATTCATAGGGAGTGTTAAGAAAATTCAGGCCCCCAGGGAGGGCCTCAACCATTCCCAGCCAGAATGCCAGCCATTCTAAACCTGGTTGATGGAAACACTTCACTTCATTTTAGCATTGCTAAGAAATGCTAAATTTATTTCCATTGAGCATTTCCAGTTTCTGTGTTTCTTTTTTTTGGTGGCCTGATAAGGAGATGCATTGCTTCACACCTCACACATGGAAGGATTTATGAAAAGATGTGTCTGTCGTTAGTGAGGAGGGTCACCAGTGATAGGGCCTAACCTGGTGGTCAGCAATGGTGGGTGGCTGGTACCTTTCTGAGCTCTGCTCTAAGAGCCATTTAGCAACTTCTTGATAATATCCATCCCCCAGTCATCACCTTTGCAGTGTAACAGCAACTACTGTTTCCTCTTGAGATGATCTTGATGGCTTTTTCCTTTTTCAGGAGACTTGGGGCTTGTCTTAAGGTCTCTAAACTGCCTGCTAGACATTATTCAAGGCATAACCGTGCTGCTCTCCAACAAACACTGCAATCAAATCCAATCCCAGTTTGCACAGAGTTTAGTTCAGAAGCTCTTAAATAATATTATTTCCAACATTTGGACCCAGGAGAGGGTCACTACTCTTTGTGGGGGAGATTTTAGCTAGAAGTTCACAAGCGTGTTAGATCACTGTATAGTATAGTTTCTCGACCTCAGTACCAGTGACATTCTGTGTTGGATAACTGTGTGTGGGGGCTATCATGTATATTGCAGGATGTTTAACAGCATCCTTCGACGCTACTCACTAGATGCCAGTAGCACTCTCCCTGCTCCCAAGTAGTGACAATCAAAATGTGTCCAGATATTGCCAAATGTTCCTGAGAGGGCAAAATCACCCCTGGTTGAGAAGCACTGCTCTAGTGGGAGATTGCAGACAACCCCTATAGACAGTACACTGCCTGAACCACACTTTTGATGAGATGACCATATTTGTGATGCAAGAGACCACAATAACATATCTGAAGGGCTTGACAAAACACTGACTGTAAGCAAGCAAAGGTGCTGATCTAGAGAGAGATTTGGGCTTGAAAATTACCCTAAAGGATTACATGTACATATGTGTGTGTATTCGTGGGGCATGCATGTGACTGCCCAGCAATCCCTTTTATGCTGTCCTCACCCTTAAAGGTCCTCCCTGGTCTCTGCCATTGGGGTCTTCTGGGTGCTGACTCCTTCTAACCTCTGGAGGCTACTGGCCTGCAGGTCCAGGTTGCAGCTGTGATGGTGGCAGTGGCTGCCATCTCAAGCCACTGCTGCAGAAGCAGCTTGAAACTGAAAGGCACTAAATCCTCATTTCTCCAGGGCAAAGTAAAATGCAGGGTGGATGGAACTCTAGAGGTCACCTGTCCTATGCTGTCCACGCCTTGCCTCTTCCTCTGGCATGCTGAGTTCCAAGATGCAGGGACAATGGGGGACTTAGCAATAGGGCCAGGCCTTGAATCTGCTTCCAAATCTAATGGGCCTGAGCTTTGTGTTCTGTGTTCTGACCAAGCTCAGTGCAAGGGACAGAAGATCTTCCTCTGGAAATTAGCTGCCCCACTGTGACATGGCCCTCTCTTTGGGGTCTGGTCTCACAGACTGAATAGTCAATGTTATACAAATCACTTCAGATTTAACTAAGTTAACTCAAATAATTCCAGTTTTCTTTCTGGGTAGTTGGTAGGATTACACATCCATGCTCCTTGAAGTTGGGAGTAGTTATATGACTTGCTTTGGCCAAAAAAATATAAGTTGGAATGAGGTGTGTTACTTCTGATGAAAACTTTAAGAGCCAGTGTGGTTTACCACATTCCCTTTTTCCCGCTGTGACAATCATGGAAGTAAAGAGATAGGGAGGTCCTGAGAGAGGATAAGATAATTATGCCATCTAATACAACAGCTAATAATCACATAGGCTACTGAGCACATAAAATGTGGCTAGTCCAAATTAAGATGTGCTTAAGTGTAAAATACAGATCAAAATTTGAAGAACTAGTAATATAAACAGAATGTAAATTATCTCATTAGTAATTTTTTCCACTGATCACATATTGCAATAATATTTTGGATATATTGGCTTAAACATCCCTAATCCGAAAATCCAAAATGCTCCTAAATCCCAAACTTTTTAAGCACAGACTTGATGCCACAAATGGAAAATTCCACAACTCCGGCCCCACACATTTCAGATAGGGGATACTCAACGTGTAATAGTCATGATACAGATGATGTTGCTAACACTGCGGAAGAAGTGCCTACTGACAACACAGTGAAAACGTATGATGGGCTTATTGAAGGACTAGAGCAATGCGTATTTATAACCGAACAAGAAATTATGTCAGTTTATGAAATAAAGAAGGACTTCTAAGACAAAAACCATTGTTAATGAGGCAGATGACCCTGGAGGAAACATTTTAAAAGGCCATCCAGCTGAATGTCTCCTCATCCCTAGTGGACCCACTTCCTGGTCCCTCAACTGCATCTGATGTTGCTTCTCATCTAAAAAACCAAAATACAGTGCACAATAACCTTTTAATCAAAATGCAGCATCTGGGTGGAGACTGACAGCCTGTTGTTCATTGTTTGTTGTTGCTGTTGTTTAACAACTGTTAGAGGCACTCTGGTGATGCTGCTGTGATCCTTACTCATCTTGAACACATTATTTTTTCACTGTATTAGTGGTATATCATATATTTTACTGTTGTAAAATGTGTGAACAAGTATAAGTAATGATTGCTTATGGGCCGGCCCGGTGGCGCACTCAGTAGAGTGCGGCGGCGCTCCTGCTGAGGGTTCGGATCCCATATAGAGACCGGTCCGCTCACTGGTTGAGCGCGGTGCGGGCGCGACACCGAGGGTTGCAATCCCGTTGCCAGTCACGAAAAAAAAGACAAAAAGGGGGAAAAAAAAAAAAGAAATGATTGCTCATTGGTAGCATATAAACTCAGATTCAGAAATGACAGTGATGCCAAACAACCACAGACTGTCCACAGGGGTGGCTGACATAGTGACACCTTTGCTTTCTGATGTTTCAATGTACACAAACTTTGCTTCATGCACAAAATTATTTAAAATGTTGTATAAAAATTACCTTCAGGCTATGTGTATAAGGTGTATATGAAACATAAATGAATTTCGTGTTTAGACTTGGGTCCATCCCATCCCCAAGATATCTCATTTTGTATATGCAAAAATTCCAAAATCCAAAAAAATCTGAAATCTGCAACACGGTCCCAAGCTTTTCAAATAAGGGATACTCAACCTGTATGTTATTAAAATTAATTTCACCTGTTTAAAAAATACTTTTTAAAATGTGGCTACTAGAAAAATTGAAATTACATATGTGACTCATATTTTATTTCTACTGGACAGTGCCACAAGAACAGCAGCCTTAGCCAACCCATGATAAACAAGTAGCACGACAAAACTAAACTTCTATTGTTTTAAGCCTCTGAGGCTTGGAGGTTGTTACTGAAGCGTAACTAAACCTATACTGACTAGTATGTCTATTCATTAGTCATTCTTCTTTCCTCCTTGATGGAAGAGCTCTGATTTTGTTGAGAGCAGGAATATGCTGGGCTAAAATTTACCCTTTCAGGCCTCCCTTGCTGTAGTAGGTAGCTGTGGGACAAAGTTCTTGCCAATAAGACAGAAGCAGAAGTCTCCTGGGGTTTTCTGTGAAAGCATTTATTTTCAATAAAAGGGACAGACATGGCTAGTGCCACCCCTCCAAATCTCCTTCCCTTAAATGTAAATATGATGCCTGAAGCTTGTGATTTTGAGAAAACAAATAACAAGCATGAGGATGAAGGCAGACACACCAAAGATGGTGGAGCAGAAAGATGGAAAGATTGAACAACAGAAAGAGTATGGGTACCAAATGGCATCATCAGGCTTCTAAACCAACCCCAGCACCTGCCTGACTCAGGCTTTTTATGTGAGAAAAATAATTCCCTATTTGTTTAAGCTATTGTTTGTCAGTTTTCTTTTACTTGCTGCCAAAATCATTCCTATGTGATGACAGGTAATATTCTTGGAAATAGCATGCAGCTGAATTTGGCAAGCCTATCTGATAGAGTCTTGGTCTTTTGTTAGGAGAATCTGGTTCATTAAACTTGGTTTTGTGCCTACTCTTATGTTATGTTTACTATTTATTATCTGTTATTTGTTCTTTTTCCCTTTCCTTAATTTTGATGGCTTGTTCACATTTCTGTTTATTTCTCCTTTCTCTCTCAATGAATTTTGAGGACCTATTTTCCAATTGCACTACATGTTACAGTTCTATTCCTAATTGTCATATTTCTACATTTTCCATAATTATATCATAGCTGAATATCAATCTCACCCAGACTTTTATTTTTTTGCCCCCTTTCTGAATCATTACATGTCTGAAAATGTACTTTCTTGGCCTCAATAGATAAATGATATCTTGGTCACATACAGAATTTTTGGTTTGTAATTTTTTTCTCTCAGTAGCCTGTAAACATTTTTTCATAGTCTTCTGGCTTTTAGTGTTGCTGATAAGTCTGATATTAATGTAATTGTTTTCTTTGAAAATTACTTATTCTGGTAGCTTGTAAGATTTTCTCTTTATCTTTAAATTTCAGGATTTCACCAGCATATGTCTAGGTATGTGCTCCTCCATTTGCCCCCACTAATCCTGCTGTAGACCTGGTGAGCTCTTTCAATGTACAGATTCAAGCTTTTTTTTAGCTCAAGAAAAATTTCTTCTGTTACTTTTTCTCTTTCTGGGACTCTTCTTATTTGCATGTTAGATCTCCTAGCTGCCTCTTTTCCTCCCTCAGAACTACCATCTTTGTGTTTCTGGTCTGAATTGTAAGCTATTTCTTCCACTTGCTCTTCCAGAACATTAATTCAGTCCTCAGAAGCGACCATTCTCATTCTCCTTTTTTCTTCAGTGTGTTTACTGAATTTTTATATTTAGAAAGCATGGTTTTCTTTTAAGTTCCAAAAGTTACTTTTGTACTCATAACTCATTTCCTGAGTTATCTGTTAAAGTTCTCCTCTACCTCTTCCATTAGTTTTATCTCAGCAGGAGTTTCATATTCTAGTTTTTCAACTTGGACTTTCTCAGCTGAGGCTGCATTTCTCTTTGCTAGTACAAGGTTGTGCGTTCCCTTCATGTCTGTACAGTTCAGTCCATCAGGATCTCTCGTAAGTGACAAATGAGGGAATATTTCAAGGCCCAGCAAGGAGTGCTATTTTCATGGTCCAGCAGAGCCCAAGCTGACAATCCACAAAGAGATGAAGAAAGTCCCTGTACTTTTGGTCCTTCGATGGCACAAGAACTGAAAGCAATCCAGCTCTCCAGTGCAGCCCCTCCAGGGACCCCACACATTAAGTAGGCAGTGCAGACTCTTTCCCAAGGGGATCCACAGGCTCCTCCTGGCTGGTTGACCTCACAGGACTATGTGTCTCAAATATTTGTTCTAGGACTGTGGGAGAGGCAAGTATTTTCCTCTGTGGGTGGTTCCCTGCTTCTCACTGAGTACCACAGAGAACAAATCCTGTGCCTGCTCGTTCCCCTAGAGACGTCAGAAAAACTGAGGGACTTAATGCACTTTCCAGGCTCCATCAGCAGGCCCTCCTGGGTTTATCCAGAGAGGGAATTTTAATGGTCAGAGCCATATGCTCAGACTATGTTCCCAGAACTACTTTCCTTACATCCATATGTAATTTAAAAATAACTTTATTTTTTAATCATAAAAGTAACTTAAGATTATTTTATGAAAATTAGGGAAGGACAAAAACACAGAGAAAGGAGAAAATCCTATATATAATCCCACAGTCTGAGATAATCTCTTCATACTTTGGCATACATCCTTCTAGTTGTGTGTGTGTGTGTGTGTGTGTGTGTGTGAGTGTGTGTGTGTGTGAGAGAGAGAGAGAGAGAGAGAGACTATACATACTTTGCATATATTCACCTACTCTTTTCTAGCCTATTTACTAAATGATATATTGTGAACATTTCTCTATATCAGCAATATTTATGACATCATTTTTAATGGCTGTATACTATTTGATTATATGGTTATTCTATAGTTCTTTTAACCAATTGCCTATTGTTGAATATCAGGTTGCTTACAATTATGCAACACTATAATTGATGCTGATGGCATCTTATGCTTAAATCTTTGCACATTCATGATTATGTCCATAAAGCAGAATTGCTTACATCAACAAATTGGCATATGTTTAAGGTTTTAAGATCATATTGCCAAATTTTCCTCCAGAAAGGGATAGTCAATTAACATACCTATTGATTTATATCCTCTACCTTCTCTCCCACAACCCCATGCCAAACCCAAATACTACCTTTAAAAATATCTTTAATAACCTGATAAATGGAAAAGCGTATCTCATAGTTTAGTTTGCATTTCTTTGATTACTAACCATGTTGAACATTTGTTTTTGTGTTTATATGTGGAACACTTTCCATATTTTTTCACATATTTGAACTGTATTTCTTACTTTGTGAATTGCTTGTTCGTGTCCTTTGCTCGTGTTATTTGGGAAATAAAGTTTTATCACTTTTGTGTCCTCAATCTCAACTATCTTCATAATGAATGAGTACTCCTTTTTGTCTCTCTGTGATTTTTTTTTTAACCTGAAAATCTGTTTTGACTGAAATTGATATTGTAACCCCTGTTTTCTTTTTGCTTATACTTGTATGATGTCTCTTTGCTAATCCTTTTACTTTTAACTGTCTGAGTCATTTTATTTTAGATGTGTCTGTTAGCACGTGGGTGGATTTTGGTTTTTGCCTTATTATGATGATCTGACTTGTATTTTTTTATTTCACACATACAAAAGAATATAAAACAAATATGCTTGTTATTAAACAATGTAGTTAAACTCAATTATATTTATTGTCAACTCTTCTCCATGTCTCTGTTTCTCTTCTTGTCTTTCTATTTCTGTGTCTGTTCCTGGTTCTTTAACTCGCTGTTTCATGTATTCAACTTCCCACAAGAGAATGTTATAAAAATGTGAAGTGATGCTTATAACTCCCATCAAATATGTTCTTCAGTTGCTAAATGGAAATGACTGAGTATCTTTTATCAAAAAAGATTTTTTAAATTGTAATTTCAAATCTTTAAGTAAATGGCTGCACACATTCTGTCACGTAGTCTTATTAAGGAGTATTTAGTATCCTTATTAAGGATATTCGTCGAGGATGGGACACATATGCCATTATTGCAGTTTTATTGAGCACACAGTTCCTCATCAGCACTGACCTTCTGAAGCCCACCATTCTCCTCCACCAGTGGTGGAAGCACGCTGGGTCTGCTGGATGGAGGGGCCTCCACATTATAATCCCGGAAGCAGCAGAAGAAGGAGCTGAGGATGCTGCGGCTCCTCTGCTTCTTTAAGCTGATGTTGCACTGGGAAGCTGGAAAGAGAAATAGAGCACACTGTGGCCAACTGCAGCATGTACTGCATGTACTGGTAGTTGTAATACAATGTGAAAATCCTAACGTGCAGTCGCTCCCAGAGCCCTGATTCCAGCTGGCCTGCTCAGGAGAAGATGAGGGGCCCCTGGAATTTAAAGGACTGTTAATCCAATGTGAATTCTGGAGGGCCAGCTGGTTGATGGAATCCAGTCCTATAGGCTGGACAGAATCCCTCTGATCTCAGCCCAGCAGGGGCTGTTTGCACATTAATTGACCCATCCTCAGGGTCAGTCACCATCTGCATTCCTGAACCCAGCAGATGAGGTATTCCCACCCTGCACTAAGTACTGCTTCAAAACAAATGTCTTTTCAGGCACAAATCGTACTTGACACTCCCTGGGAAGCATCTCTCCATTATGGGTAGCAAGAAAGTCACTTTGCAACTAGGTTCTTGGACACTCCCTACTCACTATGAATATGACTAATTTCATGGGTTAGGAAATAAAAGATATGTAAGGGCAAAAAGGAACCCCCTTCTTAAATGCTGCCATTTGTCAAGAAGTTGATGGAGGTCTGGATCCACAGAGCTCAGCACTGAAGGCTTCCATCATTACATTTAAAGCATAAACAGCAGAACGACATGTGCTTCGGCCCGAGCAGGGCTGGCCAGGGCAAAACCCATCTTCACTAGATCCAGGCAATACCAGGCCCTGGCCCGTCCTAGACTAAGGTACTGGACAGGGTGACAGATCCTTTCTGTTTATCCAGGGCTCAAGACAAGCTGCCACAAGTCAGAAATAAAAGGCAAAAATTGGTATAGACGAAAAACACACTTAAGGGAGAAGACTGACAACTTGGAGGGCAGGAGCATTTTGCCTGGGAATGCAGCCAGGGCTGTCCCACCACATACCACATCTGGGTGAGTCAGCAATGCTCTGAGTAGAGGCCACAGGCAAGGGACCACACTTAGGGTTAATAGGAAAATCGCCAATGCAGGAAATGATTTAAGTCCACACAATAACTGTTGGAGCTTAATCTCTCTCAAAAAGCAATTCTGGCATGATTCCTCCTTTTGTGAACTTAGTGATTTGTGTAGCACCTTTCCTCCCAAGAGATCATAAAGTCTTTGCTAAAAGTTTTGCTCTTCTACCAGCAGCAAAACCAAATGCATTTTCAAATGCAAATTCAGATGGAAATTCTGAAACAGGATTGAAAGCTGTTTTTCCAGCAACTCCACAGATTGGGCAAACAGCCCAGTAAGTATGAATTTTAAGATCTTCAGTTAGTAAAGATGAGTTTTAGAACCATAAATCCCTGGGAAAGCTGGCTGTTTTGATGTTCCTAGGGAATCCTTAGGTACATGTCACAGAGCACCAGTTATTTCATTTCAGATCCCAAACACCAGGCCAGGCCAGGCTATAGGGACCACAGGACATGGGGCCTTCCAAGTGACAGTAGTGGGAAGAGATAATGACCACTGTTTTTCGAGGGCCAACCCTCTAGGTTCTAATACTTCACAAACCTCATCTCACATTATCCTCACAGCTATCCAAGGAGACAGGCCTTACTGCTTCTTACTGCTGAGAAAAACAAAACCAGTAATTGCTTATGCCAAGATCTGAACACAAGTGGGCTTGTTTCCAAAATATGTGATTTCCCCATGTGCCATGGTGAAGACACTTTTGAAATAATTTATGTCAGATTAAGAAGGAAGGACCATGCCAAATAGGGAGAAAAGCATCGCAATAAACTCATATAATATAAATGATTGGTTAAACTGTTTCATCATTACTTTGGGTGTTTTAATTTTTATGCTACACTCAAATAATTTAGCCGCGGGAGAAGAAAACTTACTCTTCTCTGACTGTTAGCACATTTCTTTGCAAGTAAACAAGTTGTTTGTTCATGTCTCAGAGACACTGAGCAGTCTGGAAAAAGCACTTTCCCAGATCCTATTTTCATTCTCAGGCCACACAAATCTTCCCCATAACTAACTACTTCATTAACAAACTAACTTACACAAGGGTACTTCAAAAAATTCATGGAAGGATTCATATTATCTTTTAATTCCATTTTCCACAAACTTTTTTTTTTTCCTTTTTGTCTTTTTTCGTGACCGGTAACGGGATCGCAACCCTCGGTGTTGCGCCCATACCGCGACCGGCAATGGGATTGCAACCCTCGGTGTCGCGCCCGCACCGTGCTCAACCAGTGAGTGGACCGGTCTCTATATGGGATCCGAACCCTCGGCGGGAGCGCCGCCACACTCCCAAGTGCCGCACTCTACCGAGTGCGCCACCGGGCCGGCCCCTTCCACATACTTTTTGAAGTACCCTTGTACACTAAAAAAAATCCTAAACCTGAAACCAGTAAGCTACTTATAATTTCCACCATATGATTACTTACAATATAGAAGCTACAAATAGAGCTGTGGGAGTCAGTAAGTTAGCTTGAGTTACTGGGAGGCCATAATGCCCCTGACAGGGAAACAGCACCTTACCCATGTTCTCCCTTCCTCAGGTGAAGAGGCAAAGAAGCCACAGTAATTTCACTTCCACAGTTGTGGGAGGTTACAGGCTTCTTTCTGTTAAATACATTTAGTTGTAGGGCCTGCAAGAACCTCTGGGAAGCTCAGGAGCTTTCTAGTTTTCTAATCACTCTTGGCCTGGGCTGGTACTCTCAAAATCAGTCGGCGGGCAAGAAGAATTTCCTCAGGACCAGCATTAGCCCCACCCCACCCTCAGCATTCATTTGTTCCTGAGCAGGGCTCAAGATGTGGGCTCTCTGGATCTAATGACCTACCTGCCTTCCATCTCCAGCTGCTACCTGTCCCCCAGCTATAATCCAGAAGGTCCCTGATTTGCTCATCAACTGGTAAAGGGGTTTCAGTTGATACATGAAATTAAAATCCATAGTTTAATGGACAAATGTTTATATTATAACATTAGATTTTAAAAGCTAGATATATAGACCGGCCCGGTTGCGCACTGCTACAGTGCGCCGTTTGGGAGTGCGGTGGCGCTCCCGCCGAGGGTTCGGATCCCACATACAGACCGGTTCCCGCTCACTGGCTGAGCGAGGTGCGGGTGCAGCACCGAGGTTTGCGATCCCGTTGCCGGTCCCGGTCCGGTACGGGCGCGACACTGAGGGTTGCGATCTGTTGCCGGACACGAAAAAAGACAAAAAGAAAGGAAAAAAAAAAAAAAGCTAGATATATATTTATATATTTGATTTAATCATAATTAAGCAAAACAAACTAAAAAAGATTATAACTGAGGAAAAATTGTCAAGAAATATGTCCAAATGTTAATAGTAATTGTCAGACCATGGGTGTTTACATTTCTTCCTTCCATATTGTCCAAATGTTTTATGGTAATTATGTATTACTCTAACAATGGAGGAAAAGTAAATAGTCTTGTTAAACTTTCAGCCACTTTGTGAAGCTCAGGAAAAACCATATCCTACTTCTAAACTTAAACCTCCAGACTTATTCCTATGCTTCTCCACTTCCAGCCTGTGAAACAAACCAGGCAACAGCAGTGTTTTAAGCCTTGCAGGAAGTCAATGTAGCTACCATCACAGCCCACACCTATTCCTAGCCCACAATATCACCAGGACAGAACATATCCACCAACTTCAAAACCAGAGGAGTCCCACATGAAAAGAAGGTACCAAAGAAGCATCTATTCACCCGCAGAATGCTCTCATCAGCTTTCTCATCTGGCAGCTCCGACCGACCACTAATCCACCCTGCACACACAAGTGTGGTCTGGCTGCTTCTCTGTTCTCCATCAAGACTTTGCCTCTGAGCACCTTTCGTCGCTCACCCCTTTAAATGTCTCCACTGATAAAACATATGTGAGCGGTCTCCAGGAACAAGGTCCTTTAGAATATTAAAGACAGTTTAATGCGTACATCTCCCTGTTCCATTGTTTGAAGAAATTACTTTGGAAGAGTGAAGGAGGGAGTAGTAACTTTGAACAGCAGTCTAAAACATTTCATAAAGATTTCCATTTTTTAACAGACTTAGGAGGAAGAAGTCATCAAAGGTCACTCCAAACCTTTCTGTCGCTTTTCTTGACAACCTCTGGCTCTAACCATGCCCAGCACCTGCCCACCTTACTCCCCAGTTTCCTCCATGGTGGACTCCTCCCCACTGACATGCCTCCCCACACCTTCCCCCGTAGCCCCACTTCTCAGAGCATTCCTGATCTGCAGGGCCTGTCTCAAAGCCAGCCTCTCCCAGTAAGCCTTCACCAACCACTCCCAGGGAGGTGATGTGTTGCTTTGCCACTGAACTCCCAAATGAATGTGTATATGATTGAGCTATGTCTTCAGCTCATAGTTCTCTAACTTTCAGGCCAGTTTATCCATCTGTCTGCTGGACATCTCCTCTGGTGCCTCCCACTCACCGTGTTTAAATAGGGCTCATCATCTCCCCTCTTCACCCAGGGTACCAATCTCCTAGTCGAAACATCTATCCTTCTCCCTCTCTCATTAAGTTGCTGGTTCTGACATCCAACACAGTTCTTAAATCTGTCCTCAGCAACTCCTTTTCCCTTTCCTATCCAGGCTGAGGCCCTCATCATTTTCTCTCTGGACCACTACAATAGCTTCTTGACTTGTCTCCCTGCTGCCAATTTTGCATCTCACAATTAATTCTCTACATGACCCACCTAGGTAAAGCCCATCAAGTTAGCAGACTATTGGTGGTTACAAGTGTGGGCTCTGATGCTACCTTGCCTGGGTGTGAATGCTGGCTCGACCTGGGTAAGTTATGTGACTTCTTGTGCCTCAGTTTCCTAATGTGTATAATGGGGATAATAAAGGTACCTGTCTTACAGGTTTGTTGTGAGAATTAAATGAGTTGTGATAAAGAACTCAGAACAGTGCCTACCACAGGATAAGCACTCCATAACTGTTAGCTTTTGTTACTATCATTAGTCTCCTAAAGGAGTGAGGGTTCTGCAGCTAAATCCTGGATCAAAGGCTGTGGGCATACATTTTTCCCCCTGGCATCTGACAACCAGGAGACATAACTTACTATAACAGATCTTGGTTACATAAACTGTAATTTAGAAAGGAAAACTAGAAAAATCTCAGGAAGTGATTCTACTCAATTGCTGTAAAAACTGGATGCAGAGATGGGGGAGAAATAGGGAGGGGCTGAGTGCCCAAATGAGCTTTGCTGGGGGTTGTTCTTCCTCAAAAAAAGAACAGTACTTTCAAGGTGAGGGTAGGAAGCACCCACTCTCCCTCCCCAACCCCTCATTCAATTCCCTCTGGGCTGCAGCTTAGCTCTCTCCTCTGCTGAGCACTGCCCCGTCTCCATCTGATCCCAGGGACTCCTTGCTGAAGCTGTGCACCAAAATGGAGCACTGAGGAAGGTCATGCGATGAGGACCACATGAGGACCACAGGAGGTGGCTAGCAGATGCAACACAGTCTCCCCTGCTAGGCTAGTACACCCTGCCATTTCTCCAAGGCTTGATCCCACGCAGGACTGGCAGAAGGACCACCCTCTTTCTCTTCCTTATTCCTGCTAATGAAGACATGCCCAGGGTTGATCCCAGTAGCTTCCTTTCTTTCCACACAGATTGTTGGGCTATGGGCATAGATACTCCATAAGGTGAGGAAAAGGAGATCCTTGGCAGAGGCAGATGAGGTGATCCTAAGACTTGACTTTCTCCATTTCCCTTAGCAGGCCTGAATGGAGCAGAAATCCTGGGGAAGGTTGTGAAGAGCTAGATATTGGGCACAGCTCTCACCCATAGTCCTTGTGCATCCACTGCAGGGACAGTGTGACACTGAGGAAAAATAGCACTTGGCCTCTTTTCCTGGATATGCCCTGGGAGCTAATTCTTTTGTCTAGGCCCCTGGACCTGGTGTCATTGCAACCCAGCAAATAAAGCCCCTGTTTTCACTTACATACATTTCTCTCATTCTCTCTCCAGGGCTGGAGGCCTCCCATCTGCCAGCACCAGGCTTAGAGAGGGTCTATGAGTGGGATGGCTTAAAGTGGACCCATAAACGGTTGCCTTCTTCTCTAAAGACAAGATGGAAAGCCTCTCAAATACCTCCTTGGTCTCTCAATGCGGAGTGTTGGTCCAGTAACAAGAATGAGTATCTTCGAAGTGCCAGTTACAGATGGGAAATGTAGTAGATACCTGACATTTTTTGCCAGAATCCATTACCCTTCTTTCTGGTATAAGCTCCTCAGTTTTCCTGTGGGGAACCACTCTCAACCCACAACTTTCCATCTAGCCTGAGCCACATGATTAGCTGAGAAATGGGCACACGACCTACCTTGGGCCAAAGAGCGTCTGCCCCAGGATTCACACTAGAGCTACTGGAAGAGATGTTCTCTTTCTTCTGGGTTTCCTAAGACGGTGGATATAAGCCTGGAGCTACTGGAAGCCATCTTTGCCACCTAGTGAGAAGGACCTACCTAAACATGAAGCCACAACTGAGAAAAAAGTAGCTGAGATATAGAGAGGGTTTTATTAAAACCAGACCCTTCTGGAATTTTCAGTTGTTAGACAATAAATTCCGTTTTACTCCTAAGCCAATATAGATTGGGCTTATATTATTTGCAATGGAAAGGATTATCTCTGAGGATGCAAGCTTCTACGCTAGGCAGTGTAGAAACCCTGATGAACAACATAGGCACGGTCCCTACCCCATGAAGCTCATGTCTGGTGGGAGAGACGTTGGAACAAGCAATTCTGATATGGAATTAGTCTTGTTATGATGAGGCAGTACAGGGCATACTGTTAGGGCCCAAAGAAGGGCACATAGCCCAGATGGGGGCAAGAGGTACAGGAACAGCTTCTTGGAAGAAGAGTCTTCTAAGTTGGGCTGAGAGTTTCATAAAACTGCTGTTGTGGGGGGAGCAGGGAAGTGGGGAAACAACAATGTGTAAAGGGCCTGATGTGAGAGAGAGAGCAAAATATTTGAGAAATTAAACAAGTGGCAACGAGTGTGGGATGAAAGTGATGACAGCAAGGGCCCTGTAAACCATGATGATGAGTTGGGATTTGACCCAAAGAGATGAGGAGTGACAAGATCAGATTTGTACCACAAATGTCATTGTTTCACCTCTGTACTTGGAATTACGAGCTTAAACTTTAAATTATGACTAATGCAGGCTATTAATCTATAGCAAAGATCCAGCGTATTTGTAAATCAGACACGTAGGCCATTTAAGAGCCTAGAATGGAAGTTATTATTTAGAAATTGATTTTAAATACAAGTTATGTGGAAAGAAAACAGGCTTTGGAGTTGTATCTGGGCTTACATTCCAATCCTGTACTTGTCAGCCAGTGTGACTTCACCTATGTAAGCAGCAACATTAATGTGAGAATAATACCTACCCCACAGGATTATGTAGGGATGCAGCAAAACAAGTAAGTTTGTGTAAGAGAGAAAAATCTACCAGCAGCTTAAAATACAACAAAAAATTACAAATGGTTTAAGTACAATGTAGTGTCTCACTGTGAACATTGAGAATCCTAACAACAGTACTCACACAAATAGCCTGGCTTTATGAGAAAACTCACAGGCAGACCCATTTTGGTTTTGGTTATATGAATTCTAAACTTAGAACCCTTAGCAGCTCTTTAAAACTTTACCCCCTATCCAGTGAAGGTTTCTTTGTATTATAATGATACTGATAGAACATAAACAAATAAAAAGCAGCTCCACACATAAGGCTTAAAATAAACCCTAGGACTCAGACCTTTTCTAGGAAATCTTACATTAAATATGGTTAGAAAGAAAGTGCTATAATTAAAAACATGAATTGTCCAGGGGAAAGTCCACCAAGGCTAGCAGTAGGGTTTGTTCCTTCAGTGGCCCAAGAGGACTGGTCTAAAGAGTTAGTGAACAGAGCTACTGAACCGTGTTTATGCCAACAGATGGAAGGCACAACTGAGTCCATAAGCACAGGCTGAGAATGGGTGTGTCTGACCATCCCCTTATACTTCCTCACCTCATTGGTTCCCTTTAGTATCTAGAAATTGAAATGTTGACCCCAAACAGCCAGCACACAACTGAGTCCATAAGCACAGGCTGAGAATGGGTGTGTCTGACCATCCCCTTATACTTCCCCACCTCATTGGTTCCCTTTAGTATCTAGAAATTGAAATGTTGACCCCAAACAGCCAGCATTTCCTAATTAGTGTGATATTTGCCCATGCCACATAACCACCGACCTTTTACAATTCCTTCGTTCTGATCTGTTCAGATTCACAATGTGGGAAGCTCTGGAACTATCCTCAACTCCTGGCTTCAGCACCCAAACCTCTGAGGTCTGTACTGATCCAGACTTTGGCACATTCACCTTCCTGAGCATACCCATCCAGCCTCACACAGAGATTTCATCTGTCCTTACCTCTGATCTGACCTAAAACTCCCAGTGCCCCACACACTTCTACACAATCAAAGTAGTAGTTCAGGGTGAACATCAAAGTAGCTGGAACGCAGGTGGAAATGTTTGCTACTCACTATGAATCCATCCCTAATCATTCAACTTTCTCCCCAAGTGAAATTGCATCTTGGCAGCTACAGATAACAAAGAAGATTTGCCTTTAATTTCCATGGCACCAAGCCAGCCTCTCACAGTATAAATGTGCAAGCACAGGGGCTGGATCACTGAAGATCCAGCACAAAATAATTTTCATTAGAAAACTGACAACATTGACAAAGATTTTTTGCTTGACTAAACCTTAGTCAGGTTCCTGAACCATCTCCAAAGGTCCATCTGTATACTTCCTTGTAAAATCCAAATTTAGAAGAACCCTGCTAAGTCAGTTTACCAAGAATTCCCCATCCTCCATATCAAATCACTCTTGATATCTAATTGGGTTCCTCATCTTCCACCATTCCCCAGGTGACATCTGATCTACTCTGGCCTGTCTTCAACAAGAATCCTGTTAGGTCACTTTAGCCAGAATCCCTCCTTTACCCCTGATGTTTCTTCTTAGTAATTTTCTATCTACTGACCCCCATCTAGCTCCTTGGCTATAAATTCTCACTTGTCCATGCTGTATTTGGAATTGAGCCCGGTTCTATACTGAGGTCTCTTTCCCCTTACTGCAATAGTCCTGAATAAAATCTGTTTTTGCCATTTTAACTACCGCCCTGCTTTGGTTTTCTCTGACAACACACCAAGTTTACTGCTAATATGTCAAGGCACCAAAAACCTGCCCTCAAAATTAGCTTCTTTCTTGTCACAAGAGCAGAATTAAGAAAGTAATCCATAGCAGATTGACATTATCCAAATATTTACAACAGAACATTAAAAACATGGCCTGTACCAAGCATCAGTGGGGACATAAAAGCTGTTAAGACTACAAAATGGAACACTGAAATTGCCCAAGGCAAGTCTATTTCTTCACACGTGGGAATGTCAGAGTACATTACAACCCTGAAGAGACCATACAGCTGAATTCATAACTATATTATTATGGAAAAAGCTAATCACCTTTTTTTTTAGGGGGGAAAGGGGGGGGGGTCTTCCCAAAGGCCAGCATTTAAATGAATGCACCATTTCTTCTCTTCTAGAATTGAGCTGCAATCTCTGGAATGCATCCCAGAGCAATGGTTTGGAATGGGTGTCTAACAGGAAATTCTGGGCAGTCTATGCATACATTACATTCCTTTCCCACCCTGAACAGTGGTCAACAAACACAACTTTCCTCTGTTTGAATAAAAGGGGGAGTGTGTGAAGTGGGGAGAGACCAGGGCACAGACCGCACAGAATTCAAAAGCAGATGTGGCTGTTGAGAATCCAAACATCCTTTGCTCCTAGAAAAAAGACTTAGTCACTAAAAGATACATCTTTTGAGATATCCAGTCAGCTCCTATTCTATTTCTATGAGATAAAATTTCCCCAAGGAATTCTACCAGACATTCTACAAAAGAAACATGCCTTTGCAAGCTCGTTTTCCCACTGCAGCCTGAACCGGCAATAGTCCCTCCAGCAGTGAGAACTCAAGTGGAGGAGCCAGGCTGATGGCTAAATGCTGGGCAGGAGGAATTTGCATCTCATCCTTCCACAATTGTAGATGTGCTTCCCCATCCACTGTTGGCTGGTAACAGTCCACATTTGTTGAGTGCCTTGTTTGTGTGAGGCCCTTGACATAAATCACCTTTGGTCTTCTTTGTGTGCAGTGCTGACAAGACCACCCCACTTTCCAATGAGGAAATGGAGACTCACAGTACATAATCACAACCACGTAGCAAGGGTGCTAGAGTTCAGAGCCAGAGTGGCCTGACTTGGGGCCCTAGCTTTCCTACCTCCCCTCCCTGCCTCTCCTCAGCACTCTTCTGGGTTTCCAGGGAGAAACTCTGAATCTAAGGCCTGGTGATGCCTGCCTTCACTCCAAATGCCACACATTTGAAAACTCCAGAATGAACCAATATTTCTCATGGCAGCCTTAGTGGATGAAGCTAGACACAGTGGGCTGTCCCACTGTGCCCCAAAAGTACCCAGGCCACCAACCTGTCAATGACTCAGCTTCCCAGCACTGGGAAGCTTCTTTGCCCTTCCTGTTTCAGCACTTTGTTGCCAGACTCCTATGACCAAGGTCATATGGCTCCTAAGTAGCAGGGTTGAATATAAACCAGGTCTGTGTGAGTTTAGAATCTGAGCTCTTAACTATCACCATATAGGGTCTGTTTTCACATTGAGAGCCAAATAAGTAATGGAACAAAGGATTTAAACAGATAACGAACTTAAGAGGAAGTAAAGGTTAAAATTTAACAGTAATCAAATAAATGAATGTTAAACAAGGCCCAGTTTTGTACCTATTAACTGAACTGAAATGATAAAAACACACCGCCAATGGTGATGAGGTTTTGATGTCACAAGCCTATTCATAAACACATTGCTGGTAACTCTGTAAACTGGAACAATCCATTTGAAAAGCAGGTGAGTAACATGTCAAAGACCATGATGTATTCATGTAAACAATGTGAATGTCTAACAGAGTAGGAAAGGTTAATTAAATCAGTGCATAGCAAGTGGAGAGAATACTATGCAGCCATGAGAAACAATCACTAGAAAGACACATAGGGAAGTGTTTGTGGTCAGTTCTAGATGAAGCATCTCAGACACATGCATGCATACCCTATGCCTGTAACTTTGTAATGTGTTTCTGGATAAGCTCCAGAAGGTAGACTCTATGGGTACAGGGCCCTTACCTATCTTATTCATGTCTAAGTCCCTAAGAGCTAGAAACATGCTGGTATAAAATCGGCCTATCATAATGACGCTTACTGAATGCATAAATGTATGAATGGAAACAGAACAATGAAAATGATTGATACATTAAAAAGGAATAGCTCCTGTGATCCTCTTGTCCACAGCAAGCCTCCCTTTTCCAAGCAGTTTTAATTTACACCATTCACATATGGCCAGTCCCCCATATGGGGAACACAAGTCACAGCTTTGTGATACTTTTAACAAAGATGATAATTTCTGCTTCCTATAAAATAATTAGCGCAAATTTTCAGAAGGAAAGATTATGTAAAATACACCAACATGTTAAGCGTGACTATCTCTGGATTGTAGGACTAGGATGATTACTATTTTTCTCTGTACTTTTCTATCATTTCTAAATCTCTACAATCTATATCATGTTTATTATGGGAAAAATCTAATAAATACTAAAACTGTTTGCTTCTGCTTAATAAAACATGTGAACGTTTTCACATATCATCAGCTATCCTTCTACAACCTTCTTCTGATTAGCTCTGTTGTATTACACTGTATGGATATGCACTGTGCCATAAGTAAACTAACTTTGGACATTTATGTTGTTTCCTTTAAAAATATGTGCCACAGGGGAAAGAGGAATGGGTAAAGGGACACGAAAATCACCTACAATGTATATTGAGAAGATAGATAGATAGATAGATAAATAGATAATAAATAAATAAATAAATAAATAAGATTTTAAAAAATAATAAAAATAAAAATATGTGCCATAACAAATGCTGTAAATTTGCAACAGCAATGCTGGGAACAATCTAGTTGTCCATCAATATAAAACTGGTCAGACAAGATATAATATATTCCCAGTGCAAAATATTATACAGCTGTTAAAAAGAAAGATGCAACTCCATATGTACTCATAATAGTTAACCCTTATGTAAGACTTGCCAGGCATTATTCTATATACTTTTTATATATTGATTCATTTAATACTTACAGTAATCCTTTGAGGTAGGGAATACTACTATACTTATTTTATTGATAAAGAAACTAAGGACCAGAGAAGTTAACAAACTTGCCCAAGATGATTTGGCTAGTAAATAGTAGAGGACTTTGTTTAAGCCAAAGTGGTCTCTGCTCTCAACCTCTACACTATATTGCCTATTGACAATGAAGCACACTCTGAGATATATCAACTGAGAAGAGCAAGGTACAGATGGTGCATGTAACACTCTATCATTAACCTCTAAATACAAAATTAAATAAACAAACAAAATAAAAAGCACATGCATGTGTATTTTCTTGTACGTGTGAAGAGCATCTCTGGAAGAACGTATAAGTAACTGGAAGAGAAATTGAGAGAGTGAAAGAACTGGAAGGGAGGAAAAGGGAATAAGATGTATAAGTAACTGGAAGAAAAACTGGTAGAATGGAAGATAGAACTGGAAGGGAGGAAAAGAGAATAATTTTTCCCTCTATTCTCTTTTGTATTCTTTGAATTTTGTATCATATATTAAAATAATAATTCTGTATCTTGCATCATACATTATACTAAGTAAAAATTTAAAATAACAATAATATTGCAGTGAGCATCAGTGTGCATTATCTTTATGTGCATGTCAGATTATCCCTGCAGAAGAAATTCCTAGAAGTGTAATGGCTGGGACCAAAGTCTTTGAAAAAAATGTCAAGCCTCTTTATATGTATGGACAATCTGCCACTGAGAAAGGCAGCGCTGACGTGCACTCTCACCCATGGGTGTTCCACTAAAGCTGTGCCAACAGGAGCACTGAGGCCAGCGCAGAGACTTTAAAAAGCCTGTGCCAATCTGAAAGGTGAAAACGGCAATTCATTGTTGCTTTAATTTGCATTTCTTTGATTTCCATCCAAGTTCTACAATCTCCTGTATGCTTTATGGTCATTTCTTTTTCTTCTTTTGAGAACCATGCTTCTATATTTTTTTTGCCTATTTTTCTATTCTTTTTTCATTCATCTGTAAGGGTTCCTTTGTCACATATTAGAGACATAATCCCTTGACTGTTCTGTATGTGGGAAATATTGTCTCAGTTTGTTTTAAACCTTTTACTTTTGTTTATAGTGGTTATAGATGTGCAGAAATTTTAAGATTTTAGGAAGTCAAATCTAATAATCTTTTTTTAATGGTTCTTCCCACCCTAACATGATATACTATTCACTTATATTTTTTCCTAGTAAATATTGTTTAAAGTAACTATTTAACTGTTTGATGTTTGTTCTGGTACACGGTAGGATATATGAATCTACCTTTTTCTTCCAAAAGATTAATCAAATATCCTAACATTTATTGAACAATTCATTCTCATACACTGAATTGGACATTCTGTTCTATTCTACTCTATCCTACTCCATTCCATTCCGTTCACTTGCTTGTGCCAGCAAAGCATAGCTTTGCTACTGTAGATTTACTGTTTCACATTTAATAGTACTAGTCCCCCTTTATTATTACTATTATATATTTTTAAAAATTTCTTGGCTTAGGCCGGCCCGGTGGTGCACTGCTACAGTGCGCCGCTTGGGAGCGCGGCGACGCTCCCGCCCGAGGGTTCGGATCCCACATACAGACCGGCCGCTCACTGGTTGAGCAAGCTGCGGGCGCAATACCGAGGGTTGCGATCCCGTTGCCAGTCCCGGTCCGGTACGGGCGCGACACTGAGGGTTGCGATCCGTTGCCGGTCACGAAAAAAGACAAAAAGGAAAAAAAAAAATTTCTTGGCTTAGACTAACCCTTTATACTTCCAGATGATGTCAACGACACTTTATCAAGTCCTAAAGAAAATCCCATTGGGATTTAGCTGCACTAGACTCATAAAATATACATCTACTCATTCTATTTAAAGTAATTAAGTGGAGGTTCAAATAAAAAAGTAAAAAAATCCATATGTCTAAAAACTGTGCCAAGATTAAGAGTGGCCTTGTTTATCAGCCTAAAACACATTATTACTATGTTTTATTAAAGTCCCAAGGTAACTACAAAGGAAATATCTACAGGATATTAAAAAAAAAAAGGAAATGAGAAAGCAATCAAAGCACAACACTACAAAAAACCAACAAAACACAAAGTAAGAAGGAAAGAGAGAAAGAGGGACAAAAGTACAAGACAGAAAACAATGAACAACAAACAGCAGGCCTGGGGTTCCAGGCAAGGAGCTGAGGGCCACAGCCCACTCTGCCCAGAGGAAGGCAAGAGAGCACACTGAAATCACCACTTCGGCCTGAGTGGCCCACCACAGCCACAGCTGCTGAAAAAGTCGCTTGATGCCACAGCCGCAAATTCAGCTACTGTGCAGTTGGCCCGGCCGGACACTCAACTGCATTGCTGTGGGAGTTCACCAGCACACAACTAGCCCTACAAGAAATCCTCAAGGAAGTCCTGCATCTGGAATCTGAAAAATGGTAATCACTACCACAAATACACAAGAAAGAACAAAACCCACTGGTAGAACAAAAAGGCAAATGAGAAAGAGAAAGAAACTAAATCTTACCACCACAAAAAGCCATAGTGATAATGTAATAATGCCCTTACTTTATTTCTGATTTTAGTAATTTGGGTCTGCTCTCTTTTTAATTGGTCAGTCTAGATAAAGGTTTGCAAATTTTGTTGATCTTTTTAAAGAATCAACTTTTAGTTTTGTTGATTTTCTCTACTGTTTTTTTAATTCCCTATTTCATATATTTCTGTTATAATCTTTGTTATTTCCTACTTATATTTGCTTTTGGTTTAGTTTGCTAGTCTTTCTCTATTTTCTTAAGGTAGAAGTTTATGTTACTGATTTGAGATTTTTCTTATTTTTAATATAGGTGTTTACAAGTATATATATTCCTCAAAGCACTGCATGAGCCCTGCATCCTATAAATTTTGATATGTTGTGCTTTGAGCTTTAATTTCCCTGTGATTTTTCTTTTTACCCATTGCTTATTTAGGAGATTGTTATTTAATTTCTACACATTTGTCAGTTTTCTAAGTTTCCTTCTGTTATTGTGTTCAGAGAACATGTTTTTTATGATCTTAGTCTTTTAAAAAAAAAAAAAAAGGAAAAATTTAAACAAACCAAAAAAAGTTCACGGGAAGATTTCCATTATGTTTCAATTCTATTTTTCCATAAACTTTGTGAAGTGCCCTTGTGTTTATATTCTGTTTTATGAATTTTTTAAATGCAATTTCTGTTGCTAAACTTAGATATTTAACTTCTGTTCTTGATTTCTTTTTATTAAGTGGGCTTGTTGATTTGCTTAGAAATTAATTTGCCTTTGAAAAGTTTATTCATCTTCCACTGTTGAAATTAATTTGATATTTGCATGCTTCTCAAAGACTAGAGAACTATTTCAAATAACTATAGAGATTATAAAATAAAATATGTAAATTTTAATGTTTTACATCTCCAGTTTTTGTAAAAATTTGTTCTACAGAATATTGTGTTATTCATCTGTGATTCAGCTTATACACATTGTTTGTCATTTGAACAAACTAATGTGCATATCATTCTTAAAAAAAGTTTTCACACCTTGAATCTGTGGCCAGAGCTACTACTGCTCTGATTGTGCCCAAGCTCTAGCTGCTAGAAGGCAGTGTGAAAGGATATTATTCCCTTTGGAAAATATTGGAATAGGCTTCAAGCCACTATATACTGAAAAATAAGTTACAGACCCATAAGAATAAAGTGAACTGGGAATAGATATTCAAGAAACTACCTTTCTCTCATTAACTCTTCTCATATTTAATAGAGCTTGCTCATTTAACTTAAAAGTTTTTATAATTTTTTATTTGTTGATAATTACTTATATTTTCAAGCTCTGTATTGTGAAAATGTATTCCTATTGAAATTATACATGTTATTTACAATTTTAAAAAGTAAACAATGAACAAAATGGCAATAGTAAGTCCTTTCCTATCAGTAATTACTTTAATCATAAACGGATTAAACTCCTCAATCAAAAGACATAGAGTGACTGAATGGAGAAAAAAATAAGATCAAATTATATGATGTCTATAAGAGACTCACTTTAGATTTAAGAACATACATAGGTGAAAGCAAAAGGGTGGAAAAAGACATTTCATGAAAATGGTAGCAAAAGAGAGCACGTGTGGCCATACTTACATCAGACAAAATAGATTTTAGGTCAGAAGCTGTCATGAGAGACAAAGAAGAACATAATATAACAATAAAATGCTCAATTTACCAGGAAGATATGACAATTATATATGCACCCAACAGAGTTCCCAAATATATGAAGTAAACACTGACAGAACAGAAGAGAGAAATAGACAGCAACACCATAATAGTAGACTTCAAACTCTACTTTCAATAACAGATAGAACATCCAGACAGAAGATCAATAAGGAAACAGAGGACTTGAACAACATTATAGACCAAACAGACCTAAGAGACACACACAGAACATTCCACCCAACAGCAGTAAAATATATATTCTTCTCAACCACATGCAGAACATTCTTCAGGACAGATCACATGTTAAATCTCAAAACAAGTCTTACCAAATTTGAGAAGACTGAAATCATACCAAGAATCTTTTCTGACCACAACAGAATGAAACCAGAAATCCATAGCAGAAGGAAAACTGGAAATTTCACAAATATGTGGAAATTAAACAACATGCTCTTTAACAACCAATAAGTCAAAGAAGAAATCAAAAGGAAAATTAGAAAATATTTTAAAATAAACTAACATAATAACACAACATACCAAAACTTATGGGATGCAGTGAAAGCACTACTAAGAAGGAAGTTTAGAGTGGTAAATGCCTACACTAAAAAAAGAAGAAAGATCTCAAATAAACAATGGAACTTCATACCTCAAGAAACTAGGAAAAAAAAATATAACTAAGCACAAAGTTAGCATAAGGAAGGAAATAATAAACATCAGAGTAGAAATAAAGGAAATAGAGAACAGAAAAACAATAGAAAAAACTAATGAAACTGAGTAGGTCATTTTGAAAAGAGCAACAAAATTGAAAACCATTAGCTAGACTAAGAAAATAAGAGAGAAGACACAAATAAATAAAATCAGAAATGAAAGAGAAGACATTACAACTGATGCCACAGAAATGAAAAGGATTAGAGGAGACTATTAAGAAAAAGTATATGCCAACACATTTGATAACCTAGAAGAGATGGATAAGTCCCTAGAAACATGCAACCTACCAAGACTGAATCATGAAGAAATAGAAAATCTGAATAGACATGTAACTAGCAAGGAAACTTTACCAGTAATCAAAACTTCCCAACAAAGAAAAGCTCAGAACCAGATGGTTTTTCAGAATTCTAACAAACATTTAAAGAAGAATTAATGCCAATCCTAAAATTCTTCCAAAAAAACTGAAGAGGAGGGAACAGTTCCTAAATATGTGTTCAGCATTATCTTAATATCAAAGCCAAAGCCACTATAAGAAAAGAAAACTATAGGCTAACATCCCGGATGAGTATAGATGCGCTGAAGAGGAGGGAACAGTTCCTAAATATGTGTTCAGCATTATCTTAATATCAAAGCCAAAGACACTACAAGAAAAGAAAACTATAGGCTAACATCCCGGATGAGTATAGATGCGAAAGTCCTCAACAAAATACTAGCAAACTGAATTCAATAACACATTGAAAGGATCATACACCATGACCAAGTGGGGTTTATCCATGGGATGGAAGGATGGTTCAACATATGAAAATCAATCAATGTAATACACCACAATTAACAGACTTAAGAATATAAACCACATGGTAATCTTGACATAGAAAAAGCATCTGGCAAAATCTAATACCCTTTCATGATAAAAACACTCAGCAAACTAGGAATAGAAGGAAACTGTCTCAACATAATAAAAAGCACACAGGTAACATCATACTCAATGGGGAAAAACTGAAAGCTCATACATAGGTGGCTCTAAGATAAGGAAAAAGGCAAGGATGCCCACACTTGCCAATTCTATTCAACACAGTGCTGAAGTCCTAGCAAGAGTAGTTAGGCAAGAAAAAGAAATAAAAGGCATCCAAATCAGAAAGGGAGAAGTAAAATTATCTCTGTTTGCAAATGACATGATCTTTCATGTAGAAAACCCTAAAGATTCTAGAAAAAAGCTATTAGAACTAATAAATTAATTCAGCCAAGTTGCAGGATACAAAATAAACATAAAAAAATCAGCTGTGTTTCTATACACAATGAACAATTTGAAAAGAAAATTAAGAAAACAATCTCATTTACAATACTATTAAGAAGAATAAAATACTTAGAAATAAACTTAACTAAGGAGGTAAAAGACTTGTACACTGAAAACTACAAAACATTGCTAGATGAAATTAAAAACCTAAATAAATGGAAAGACATTCTGTATTCATGAGTGGAAGACAATATTGTTAAAATGTCCATATTACCGAAAGCAATCTACAGATTCACTGCAATCCCTTTCAAAATCGAAGTGACTTTTTTTTTCCTCTCAGAAATAGAAAAAACAATCCTAAAATTCACATGGAACCCCAAATAGCCAAAACTATCATGAGAAAGAACAACAAAGCTGGAAGCCTTACATTTCCTGACTTCAAAACATATTACGAAGCTACAGTAATTATAACAGTATGGTAGTACTGGCATAAAGACAGACAAATAGACAAATGGAACAGAATAGAGAGCCTGGAAATAAGCCCATGCATATATATGGTCAAATGATCTTTGACAAGGTGCGAAGACTGCACAATGGGGATAGAAAGGACAGTCTCTTCAAAAAATGGTGCCAGAAAAACAGTATCCACATGCAAGAAAAATGAAACTGGACCCTTATCTTACACTACACACAAAAATCAACTCAAACTGGGTTACAGATTTAAACCTAAGACCTGGAACTATAGAACATCTAGAAGAAAACAAAGAGGAAAAGTTTCATAACACTGATCTTAGCAATGATTTCTTGGCTATGCTCGCCCTCTCCTGTCGTCTCAAGTAGCAGGACTGCCAGTCCCCAAAGAGCAGTGAATTCACACACCACTTGTTTATTTAGTGTTTATTCTGTGCCTAACACTACAGTCCTGGTGGGAAGAGACAGACAACAAATAAATATGTAAACTATAGAGTATGTCACATGGTGATAAGTATCACGGATCAAAGTAAAGCAAGGAAGAGGTTAAAGAATGGGTTGTGTGTGTGTGTCTCTGTGTTATTTTAAACAGGGTGTTCAGGGAAGACCACACTGATAAAATGACATCTGAGCAAAGGCCTGCAGGAGGTGAGGGTGAATCTTCAGGAGAAGGGCATTCCAGGCTGAGAGGGCAGTTCATGCAAATGCCCTGAGGTGGGGCATTCTTGACATGTTTAAGAACAGCGAGGGGGCCTCTGTGGCTGCAGCAGAATAACTGAGGGGACAGTGGTAGAAGAAGAGGTGAGTGGTCAAGGGCCAGGTCAGGTAGGGCCTGCAGGCCACTGGAAGGAATTGGCTTCTCCTCTAAGTGACATGGAAATGTTGTTGTCAGAATAGAGCCATAAAATGGCAGGCTTACAACAGAACTTAAATAAGGCTATTTAGGGCCAAAGTCAGGTCCTGTGGAGTCACCACCCCTGAGGAACATGCCTGGCTTTCTGTATTGGAGAACTGTCACCCCTGCCAGAAAGGTGCTTCACAACTTATGCATTTCTTCCACTTCTCCTATTCTGTTACACACCCTCCCCTGGTCTCCACATGTGCCCCACCCAGCATCCCTTCTGTGATGTCTCTCCACCCTTACCTGTCCTTCGACACTTGCCCTGTTCCCAGGACTGGATATATAATTTGAAGGACCCAATGTAAAATGAAAATGTAGAACCCTATATTCAAAAAGTAAGAATTTCAGGATGGTAACAGCAGAGTATTAAACCAAGTGTGGGACCCTCTGCAGGGCAAGGTCGCAAGTCCATGAAGTCATCCTTATGTGTTCCTATTCTACACGAGAGGGTAGGCCAAGGCTAGGCCCTGTGAGTGCAGGCCCCACCCTCTCCAACAAGCCTGGTGGGAGGTGGTGGGTAACAGCTGCCAATGCTACATTCTACAAAGAGATGAATGAGTCTGGGTGGAGGGGAAGGACAAGCCCCAGAACCACCGCTGGGAGGGAATGTCTTACAGGACAAGGACAACTTCCAGGAGGGAGAAGCCTGATGCCAAAGGGGAGGGCTAAACAGAAATGTCTCCTGAGTGTCTCCTCTGCTCTGTGCATTGAGGGGAAGAGATGGACAGTGCAGGCAAATATTCAGAGTGGCCAACCAAGGTGCCCCTGGGCAGGGCAGTCTCCTGAGGTGAGACTGCAGCTGAGCCCAGAAGGATGAACAGAGGGGACAGGGAGCGATATTTATATGGAGAAAATGGAAACTTATAGTGTGTTTGGGAGACAACGAGGAGGCCAATTAGGCTGGTGGCAGAGGATGTACCACCAAGAGAGACCAGAGTAAAGAGGCCTTTTAGCCTGAAGGCAGTGGGGTGGGGGTGGTCCGTGAATGCTTTGGGGAGGGATAGGGACAGGATGAGAACTGTGCTTCCGGAAGACTTGTCTGGCAGCATATGAAGGACAGACAGCAGGCTCAGATACTCATCTAAGGAGAGGTCATCCTAGTGAGAGCAGGGTTGTGAGAGCCTACCAATATTTGCTGGGTAGGGCCTTCCTACCATTGTGGGTCTGCACAGATAGACAGATAAGAAAAGGTTTAGATGCACATTTCCAAGCAAACAACAACAAATGAGAGAGTTGTACATCCCTGAGACAAAGTTCTCCATCAGGATGCCCCAAACCACGTGCATCCAGCGGAATCCCTAAATTTATTTATTTATTTTTTTTTTATTTTTTTTCCTTTTTGTCTTTTTTTCGTGACCGGCAACGGATCGCAACCCTCAGTGTCGCGCCCATACCAGACCGGGACCGGCAACGGGATCGCAACCCTCGGTGTTGCGCTCGCACCTCGCTCAGCCAGTGAGCGGCCGGTCTGTATGTGGGATCTGAACGCTCGTCTGGAGCGTCGCTGCGCTCCCAAGCGGCGCACTGTAGCACTGCGCCACCGGGTCGGCCCGGAATCCCTAAATTTAAAAACCAAACTGGAACTTGTCTGACAAAAATAAACCTGGCCCCAAATATTTAGTTTTGTCATTATTTTCCAATTGTGGAGGCAGAAGATCAAAACGGGCCACAGGACATTCTACATGTTACCCACCAGGATAATTTCTCCAGGTGCCTTCCTGTATATCCTTCCTGGAAAAGCTGGCAATTACAAAACAAGGGAGTGTCCAAGAAAAAGTAAAAGTTGTTGGCATTCTATCACACATCACTGTTTTTCAGTCTCTCAAGTATCTGGACTCCATAACCTTTTCAATTTCCTTTTTCACATGAATAAAAAAGTCTTCCAGTTGTGGGACAGAAACCAAAATGGAAAAAAGAGCAAATGGCAGGCCTAGAGAAATTTATTTTCTTCATATAAACAGGACACACAGTCGTCTTTTTTCGTTAGACTGAATAATGGAAATGGCCTGGGTATGAATCATAACGAGTTTGGAATTCATATCTCAAGAATTTTAAGACAAAGAAAATCTCACCTTGGACTGGTCTGAGTGCCACAGAGCAAAGAGGCCTGTTGTCCTTGTTCCCAGTTTTCAAACACAGAAATTCTTCCCTATTTCGTTTTGTTTTAACAAAAGAAGAGTAAAATAGAAGAGTTTATGCCTGCAACATTCTGATTCAAACAGGTGTTGGTTGTCACACATATGCACAGATGTTTTCAGATTAATTCTGAGAATGTCATCAAATCATACAGTTGTGTTATTTCCTTCCTGCTATCATAGTTTTCTGATAGCCTAAATGTATGCTTTAATACTGTTTGGGTTTTGCACTGGTTTACAAGTACGTTGTTTCATTTGGAAAAAAAAAATTGAGAAAAGCAATGAATACTTAGAAGGCTTTTTTTTTTTTTAATCAACTAGCTCACTGTTTAATAATTCAGATGGAAATATGCACCTTAAAATGTCACTGTTGACAGACTGTAGTTTTTCTGTACAATCTGAGTTCCTATAAGAGTATGACTTAATAAGAAATGTTTTTAAGACATGTTATAAAGTTATTTGTTCCTTAACTAGGAATTTTTTAGGTTATAATACTGATGGAGTTTGGATGTGTTGTCCCCTCCAAAATTCATGTGGAAATTTGATCTCCAATGTGGCAGGGTTGGAAACTGATTGAGTCATGGGGGCGGATCCCTCATGAATAGATTAATGCTCTCCCTGGGGGAGGGGGGATTAATGAGTGAGTTCTTGCTCTATTAGTTCCCGTGAGACCTGATTGTTTAAAGGACGTTGGCACCTTCTCTCTCTCCTCTCTCTCTCTCTCTCTCCCCCCCGCCCCCTCCCTCTCCCTCCCTCCCTCGCTTCCTGTCACCATGTGATCTGCTTGTACCCGCTGCCTGCCTGCCACTTTGTGAGAAGAAGCAACCTGAGGCCCATGCCAGATGCAGCTGTCCCAGAATTGTAAGCCAAATAAACCTCTCTTCTTTATAAATTACCCAGTCTCAGGTATTTCTGTTATAGCAACACAAAATGGACTAATACAAATACCTTTATAAATGGAAAAAATATTAATAAATGTCCCTAAGAAACCTCTAGATAAAACTGCATAAACCACATATTTAAAATAGACACCACATGTTGAGGACTGAACGTGGAATAAGAAGTACCATGTGATTCTTCCTACACAGAGTTCCACTCTGCCAAGGAGACCAGGTATTTTGAGAGCACACTTGAACTACTGGTTGGGATAACAGTTCTCCAGAAGTCTTCACAGCAGTTTCAGGGTTTTTGAAAGGAAGAGCTCAAGGCTCTTTGCTCCAGCTGACTACTTCAATGTCACTTCAAGAACATCAGAAACGTGAACCCCACCCTTTGCTTGTCCTGCATCCCACACAGTCAGCCAGCCACCAAGCTCAGGCTCTTCTCCTCTGATCAGCAGTCATCCTGGTCAGCGCCACCACCCCTCCATGCCTAGGACCTTTGCAACAGTCTGATGATTACAGGTCTCTTCTCTTCCACTCTTCCAGAGTGATCTTTTCTGAAATGCAGATGTGGTTAGGCCCCTTCTGTGCTTACAACCCCTTGGTGGCTCTACATGGCTTGGACTAGGTTGTTATAATGTTGCATGAGATGAGGTAATGGGTTAGAAAAGGATGCTCAGTGAACTCACCCTTACTGTCCACAATGGAAACACTGCCCAGGCTTCTCAAATAGCCACAGGCCTGAAGACTTCTGCCAGGCCCATGGGCTCAGAGTCTGGGCGGGGCTGCAGCCCTGAAGGTAGCCTAGACATAGAAACACAAACTTGGTGCTCAGGCCAGGGGGTGGCAAGTCCCCTGCTGGTGAGTGGGCTGTGTTCACAAGCCTCACTTGCCAATAACTTGTTTGGAATCTGGAATTCTACTTCCCATAAATACTATGTGATAAAAAGTGACGAGGTGCTCGTGGTAGCCCGTAAGGACCAATTTAACCTTTAACTCAACAGAGCCACATCTGCAAGGAAAGAGAATGGCAATCTATTTAGTAAAGATTCATTTGGCAGCTAATTTAAGGAAACCTGTAGTTCCTTTAATAAAATAACATTCTGATCTTCCCATCTTGGGAAGAGGAGAAAGAATCTTCCCACGGATTGAGCAATTGGAATTCCCAGCCCAACTGTTGTCCTGACGTCCAGTTTCACTGCTGCCTCTGCCTCCAGGGCCTCAGGGCACTGCTTCCCAGGCCCTACCACTTCAGTCTGGGGACAGGCCCTGCCTTCATGGTCCACAGCATGGCAAACTTTCAGGAAAACTTTTCCTGATTCCATTCAGGAATCAAACTCAGAGAATGTTGTAGACTGAATATCCCTCCAACCTCACTGAGGCTTAATTTTCACTGTAACTGTTGAGGGTGGGAAGTCTTATTGTGGTCATTGAAAGGTGGAGTCTTGAAGAGATGACTGGATTGTAGGACTGTGCAGTAGTGAATGGATTAATAATGGTCATGGGCATGGTTCTGAGGGCTTTAAAAGGAAAACACATGAAGAGTTTTTCTCTTTCTGTTCTACCATTTTCTGGCCATGTGAGACCCCTGGGTCACTGTCAGCACCACCAAGACCCTCACCAGATGTCTTCCCTGGACTTTCGCCTTCCCAGCCTGTGAACTATAAGCAATAAATTTCATTTTCTTATAAATTACCCAGTTCCAGGTATTTTGTTATAAGCAACAAAAACAGACTAATACAGAGAGTAAGTCATAGGGGCTGCTAGATGTGGCTGCCCTCAGGCTCCTCTTCATGGTACTCTTTGTGGCTGTCTCCAGCTACCCCTCCTCCCCCAAGCAGAGGTCTTCATTCTCCATGACCTGGGAGAAACTCCTCAAGCACATCTGACTCCAGAGGCAAGGACCAAAACAATATAGGGCACAGAGAAAAGAAATTGTTCTCCTTCTTTGTCCCAACATGACCAGCAGTGGTAACAACTGCTTCCTTACAGGAGCTCTGTCCCGTTACTATAGGGGTGAGGCCTCATAGACCTCACAAAGTCATAATAGTTCAACGTCAGCACAAAAGTTGCGTACACTGTGTGTGTGTAGGTGGGTGGGCGGG
>NW_007726221.1:268405-323622 GCF_000696425.1 Galeopterus variegatus | reverse complement strand
GAGGTGTGTGGGGGTGTGTGGGTGGGGGGGTGGGCGGGTGCGCAGTGGTGGTGGTGGTAGTGGTTGAGGATGTTTTCTCACATCAACTATGTGCCAGGTGCTGAACTAGGCACCAAGAGATTAAAAACAGTTAAATAAGGAAATGTTCCTGACCTCCAGGAACTTGCAAACTAGTGGGAAGATATAGATACATACCCAATGATCTATAATACAGTCTCTAAACTTGAGGGTGTTGACTATGACACAAGTCAAACAAGTCTGGCAGAGCAGGAACTGGTCCTTGATACCTTTTGGTTCTCTGTTCTGATTGCAGAGGGGACAGTACCAAGGGGCCAACTGCTATGAAGGTCAGCCAAGCACAGTCAGAGTTTCCACTCTTCAGATGGAGGCAGTGGGAAGAATCCCAGATGGCATATAATCCCCAACATCCTTTACTTTAGGCAAGTCATTTAGCCAATCAGAGGCTAAACTCTGTTATCTGGGGGAAGGCCTTGTGCTGTCCACCTCCAGAAGATGTATAGGAAAAAGATAAAACAATGAATAAGACAGTACTGGGACAAGTGTAATACCTACAGGCAGAGGAGGATTGTTTCTCTGCTTTTCCTCTCCTGGCCCTCTTTCTCTCTCCTCTCCTGGCTTACTGAGGCTCACAGAGGCCCAAGGGACACTGGTTCGAATCCACGGGTGGTATAGAGGACTTGGACAGGCTGGACCCTGGCCCACAGGGCTGAGGAAGTGCACAGAGCAGTAGGTCTCCCAGGTGGCTTGTGGGCAGGGAAGGGAACAGAACTGGACTGAATAATTAGATCTTATACTTGAGTGAGCTAATTAGACCAAATCATTTGCTCTGTTCTACACAGCAACTGAACCGCATCTACATTAAGTCCCTCAGAATTACTGAAAGCACTACAGTAATTGGGTGGATGCATGATCTTAAACCATATGCTATTCTTCCCTAACAAAAGTCACTTTTGAAAAGCCTACTCTTCAGGAGGATGTGTCCAAATTGAAAATGTCATCAGTGCCTGGCCCTTCACCATCCACAGGCCCAAGTGAGAAAGAGCAAGGGACTGCTACACACCTCTTGCCAGGGCACCTGGCAGGGCCTCTCCAGCCCCCTACCCTGATGTTAAACCATCAGAGCAGATGTTCCACAGCCTGCAGGAACACAGCTGATCTGAGGGGGAGCAAAGACAGAACAACCAAAGCTGCCAATTAAATGGAGGAGAACTGTTTCCTTCTTAAGCAACTGCAGCAGCCCACAACCCTGCTTCCATCACAAGTCAGCTCTGTAGAGAGCTGTCTCCACAGTGCTCGGTCTCACCAAGACCTGGTGCAGACTAGGGAACATTTCACCTGATGGAAGCTAGGTCTGGGGATTTCATCTCTGGCAACAGTCCAGGACAGCTCAGCTCCCAAGACAGGGACTTAGTACATCCTCAAAGACCTCAAGTGGAGAGAGCACAAATCTTGTCTTTCATCTAGAACAATCCCTTCTGCCCTACAGGAGGCTGGATGATGCTCCCCTCAAAAGACAGCCATATCCTGATCCCTAGAACCTGTGAATGTTACCATCTATGGCAAAGGGAACGTGCAGATTTGATTAAGTTACGGATCTTGCAACAAGATTAGCCTGGATTATCCAGGTGGACTCTAAATGTAATCACAAGAGTTCTTATAAGAGAGAACCAAGAAAGTCAATGCAGGAAGTTTGCAATGTGAGGTGGAAGAGTAAGAGGTTGGAGTGAGGTGAAGAAGGGGTCACGAGCCAAAGTAGGCAGGCAGCCTACAGAAGGTAGAAAAGGGGAGGAAACAGATTCTCCCCTAGAGCCTCCAGAAGGAATAAGCTCTTCCAATATCTTGACTTTAACCCAGGGAGAATGATTTGACTCTTGACCTCCAGAACTGTAAGAGAATAAATTTATGTTGTTTTATGCCATTTTGTGGTGTTTTTTTTTCTTTTTTTACAGCAGCCATAGGAAACTAATACAAGCCCCCAGCAAAGACTGAGAGAAGGAATCATCTGCAGAGCTTCCATAACACTCCATTAAATGAGCACTCTGGCCCCCTGACTGTTCTAGCAGGCTCCCCTCTCCAGCTATCCTGTAGGCATCTTCACTTTGCTCACTCATGCAAACCAAACTTCCTTCCCCAAGGGCCCAGCCATGCACAGCTCCTGGAACCCAGGGGAGGCTACAGGAACAGATGCTGATGAAGATGCCATTTTCTGGAAAAAGGGGGGAGCCCTGGTCCCCCTTTCTCATTCCATCCCTGCTGATCCTTCCTCAGGTGCAGGCTTCTTCTACCTGCTAACCAACTCTCTGGCTCGTGAAACTGCCGCCTCTCACCAATTCCTCAACTTCTTCAGGACCTCACTTTGGATTGAAAAAAAAACACACCTAGTGTCATTAAGTAATCCCTCCTGGAAATGGCCCTCAACACCTGCTCCACCTATTTCCTATTCTGGTTTCTACCTCACACTTCACTTCTAAAATAAAGATGGAGGTGAAAATATATTCAGAGAATTCATCCTTCTATCATGTTGTGTTAATTATCAACTTGACGCAAAATTCCAATAGTTTTCCCAGACGGGAAAACTTTAAATTCCGCTGAGCACACTGTTCTGAATGTCCCAAGGTGAGGGGTCCCATCTCAGAGCAGCCTCTTGAAAACAAGAATCCTCTGCTCATGAAACCCCTAAATGCAGTTTCGCAAGACCGCCCAGGAGTCCATGGTGAAGTGTCTTCCCTAGAAAAGTGTAGTCTTCAAACTTTAAAATATCAGTAAATATCCTATTAAAAAAATAACTCTTACAAGGACACCTAATATAAAACATTAAAAGCTGAGAGGAGCTGCTCTGTGTGGGGGGCTTGGGGCAGGGGGCAGGAGGAACGGCATTTGATCCACTCAGCTCATAAGAGATTTTCAGAGCCATGTGAAAACTATCATTACATAGAATCTATTTTTTAAATAATATGCATAATCTTTTTAATGATAAACAATCCCATTGCCACAAATTCTATTTCGATTAAAGGCAAATGTTACTCCCTATAATGTTCCTTAGTGTTGTACTCTTATTCTGTAAGGCCTGTTTCCCTTTTTAGAGTGGGAGCTCCCTGGGAGGCAGGAAATAGTGTTTTATTCATTATTCTGACCCAGCTATCAGCAGAGGGCCCAGATCACATGTGGTTCTTAATGCTTGTTGGGTGAATTAATCAAATTGTTTTCAAGCTCAAAGCACTCTCCTTTATTTAAGCCTATATCAGATGCAAACAAATAAAAAACAAAACTCTACCACAGTTAAAGAATACAATCCCTTAGAGCTACTGTAAGGCAATATAAGTTTTGCTCTATGCAGTTGAAGCCTGTGATCATATTAAATCAAGAGAACAAATGATGGGAGAACTATTGAGAGAACCGATTGACATGAAAGCAGAATGTGATTGGAAGTATAGAATGAAATTACAATTCTGCAGAAATGTTAGCCCAGATGACAATCCTAGTGACAGACATTTATAGGCTAGAGGCTCCATGAAATACACACAATGCAAGAAGACTTGGGAAGTATTTCACATGAGTCCACAAGGACTCCCGCTTGTATGGAGCAAGCACACAATTCTGCAGAAATGTTAGCCCAGATGACAATCCTAGTGACAGACATTTATAGGCTAGAGACTCCATGAAATACACACAATGCAAGAAGACTTGGGAAGTATTTCACATGAGTCCACAAGGACTCCCGCTTGTATGGAGCAAGCATAGGGACTTCCAAAGCTGGCAAAGGCTTTGGCTTGATGAGACAGGCAATGGGGACAGGCTGGGTAGAGGTGGAAGGGGCTCTAACAAATTGGAATTTGAGGAATTTCCTGATGCCACATGGATTTTTAAATTCCTTAATAAAAGCAAAAAGAAATGAAGTGAGCTGTATAATTTCAGAGTTGAACAAAGGCTGACAGAAGACTGTAACTTAGATTCAAGTCCTGAGGCCTATTCTTTTATTCAGTGACCAAGTATGCATGTAACTGAGTCATTCCTTGAACTCCCTTCTGTATGCTTCCAGGTTCCTCTCTGCTTCCGCATTTTCTCCCCATCTCCCTCACTTAGTATCCCTTCATGCCTTCCTTTATCCCCTACTCTTCTTACCTTTTAAGAACTATTTCTATGAAACTTGGAAATTCTTTCCTGAAAACTCCAAACCACACTTATCCCTAATTCCTACTATGCCCCAGGGCCCTTACCTCTTTTCTTGAATATCTGTTGTCACACTCAATTGTGATAAATACTATACTTTACTTGTTCTTGTATTATTCAACACTGTATCCCCAGTACCTGGACACTCAAATTAAGTTTGAAAAGAATGAAGGCTTCATTGCTTATAGCTTATCTCTGGCTGATGTAGGAACTGTCTGATGCTTCCTTTACACGCCTCTGAAAGTTCTAAATAAAAATTTGATGACTGAGTGACACTGTGTGCTAAATGGAAACATTTAATAGTAAAACTGTATCAGTACATTGTGGTCTGGTACTTGCTGTAAGGCTACATTTTCAACTAGATGACAGCAACCTAATAAGGTCTAAAATTATCCATCTGTATTGGGAGATAATTTAGGACAACTTATTAGCAGATAATTTTTTAAATAATTACAATGAAAGTATCTAACACATTAAGGAAAAAGATGTGCCGTAAATCTTAAAAAAGGTATACAAATGCATTCTAACTTTTATTTGTATATAAACCAGGGGGAAGGATGTAATTTTACATTTGCAAGATTATTCATACCCTAAGTTCTATCTCAAAAGCTACAAAAATTTAAATGTGAACTTGTATCTTCTCTGCCACTAGATTGTGAGCTCCTGAAGAAAGAGACAAAGTCCTCGTTCTGTCTCTCTTGCATTTGTCTTTCTCTGGGCTGTGCCCCTGCCCTCTCCTAGGCCCAGGACCCTGGTGCTCAGTAAGTGTCTGCTGAACAAATGCGTGAACAGACAAAAGAATATGTGTACTGCCCATTCAAGGAAATATTCTGTCCTTTTTACCTACAAAATAATGGGGATTGGTACTGGGTCACTGGGAACTTTGTTATACCTAGGACACTAGAAAGATGTGATGAAGTTGTAGAAAAACTGTGCCATCTCGGTGGAGTAGGAAGAAGCAGGACACCCAGGTACCATCTAAACTCTGCTAGTGACTTGTGCCATCCAAAGTATGGCTGCTTCCTCTCTGGGCTTTGGTTTCTCTAATTATGATCCCATGTGGCACCACCTGTCCTCCTGCCTCCCTGTCAGGAGAGTTCTGCAGAACAAACAAGGTGGTTTATGGGAAAGTACTTTGTACTCTATAAAGCACTGTATGAGTTTCCTAGGGTTGCCATATCAAAGTACCACAAGCTGGGTAGCTTAAAACAACAGAAATGTATTGTCTCACAGTTCTGAAAGTTAGGAGTCTGAAATCAAGCTGTTGGTAGGGCCATGCCTCTACCAGCTTCTGGTGTTTGCCAGCATACCTTGATGTTCTTTGGCCTGTAGATGTGACTACAATCTCTGCCTCCATTATCACATGGCCATCTTATCCCTGTTTGTGTCTGTCTCTATGACTCTTCTCCTCTTTAGAAGGACAACAGTCATATTGGATTAAGAGCCTACCCTTACCTTAACTACTTACATTTGCAACAATCCTATTTTCAAATAAGGTCATATTTTGAGGTACTTGGGGTTAGGACTTCAACATATCTTTTGGGAGGCACAATTCAATCCACGACAAGCACCATGTGAATAAACACACCACATTGAAAAACCACTGAATGTTGATAACACCAACGTCCAGGGTTCAATCCCTATACCAGCCAGCTACCAAAAAATAAATACAAAAATAAAAAATAAAAAACACTGAAATAATGTTAGCCTGGGTAATTCATACTAACCCTCCTACTCCAAACAATGAGAAAAGCTAGAAAACCATTTTTTAAATTCTGCTTGAAGTTATGCAGAATTAGCAGGTAGTGAAGAATAATGGGGCCAACATTCAGGAGAAGAGAGAAAGCTGGAGAGGTAAGTCTCGCACTTAGGGATGCTCTTGCCTTAGAAATGCCTGCTCCTTCTGACGGAGGTGGCTAAGAGTCTGAGAAGCTGGGCAGCACTTTGGACAACTTGTGGAGCTAGGCAGACTAATTAGAGTCCCATTCTCAAAGGGCTATACCCTAAAAGTAAAGGTAAATCATAAACTGGTTCCCACCAGTACACAGAAGCCCTCTCAATACCTGAAACTAGATTACAGCGATACCAGATTGTTGGTGCCCCAGGTACATACCAGAAGCAAGTATAAATTCTCTCTGAAGGAAGGTAACATCATCCAAGGCCACACATTATTTCTATAAGTTTTCATCAATGGTGTATCGTACTTAATCAAAATTAACTGGGTATATGAGTATATAAGACAATACAAATGTATTATTTCAAGTAAAATAACAGACAATAGAAACAGCTCATGACAGCTACAGATAAAGGTGTTATCAGAGATGGAATTAAAAAAACAAACAAAAAACTACGATTGGAGTTCAAAAAGGTAAAAGATAAAATTGAAAAATTTCTCAGAGAACTAGAAACAAAACAAAAAGAACACAGCAATTTTAGAGCTTAAAAATAAAATAACTAAAATTAAGAATTCAATATGTGGGCTTAACAGCAGTTAAAATACAGCTTGAACAGAAAATTAGTGAACCAAGTAAGTCAAGAGAAAATATCTGGTTTGAAATTCAAAGAGACAGAAGGATAGAAAATAAAGATGAGAGGGTAAGAGATATAGGGGATGCAGTGAAAAGGACTAATAGATAAGTAATTAGAGTCAAAGGAGAGGAGAAGGAGAATTGGGCTGAAGAAATAACAGCCAAGAGTTTTTCAAAACTGAAGAAAGACATCAAGCACAGATTCAAGATCTTAAATGGATGAACCCCACACAGGATAAATAAAACAATACCTAGGCATATCATACTAAACTGCTCAGCACCAAAGACAAAGAGGAAATCTTAAAAGCCACTGGAGGGTTGAGGGGACACATTACCATCAAAGGAGTAACAATAAGACTGACAACTGATTTCTTAATGAAAACACTAAAAGCCAGAAGATACTGAAATATCATCAAAATGTTGAGAGAAAATATCCAAATGTTTAAAGAACAAATAACACCAGTGTTAACAAACTCATGAAAAGGACACCAATCTTACACAAACTCTTCCAGAGAACAAAAAAAGAAGGCACTTCCCAAATCATTTTATGAGTCTAACCAAACCATGTGCTATGGGTTAAGCCTGTCCCCACAAGGTTCACATATTAGAAATTTAATCTACATTGTAAGGATGTTAAGAGGGTGGGAAATCCTATTATGGTAATTGGAGGGCCTTTAAGAGATGATTTAGATTGTGAGGACTGTACCCTTGTGAATGGATTAATCCACTGATGGGCTAATGGGTGGTCATGGGCATTAAGGAGAGCAAGTGAGCAGGTTAGCTCTTGCTCAGCCCATTCACCATATGACACCCTGCACTGCTGTAGAGCCACCACCAAGAAGGCCTTCACCAGATGTGTTCCCCGGACTTTAGACTTCCCAGCCTCTAAACTGTAAGATATAATTTTTGTTTTCTTATAAATTACCCAGTATCAGGTATTCTGTTATAAACAACAAAAAGAGACTAATATACCATGACATAAAAATTTGAAAAGGACATTCCAAAAAAGTAAAACTATAGTAAAAAATCCTTCTCATGAGCAAAATCCTGAATAAAATACTAGGAAGTCAAATCCAGAAATATATAAAAATGATAATATATCATTAAGAAATTGGTTTTATTGCAGGAATGCAAGTCATCACATTAACAGAATAAAGGGGGAAAAATCAAATGATCATATCCATAGATTCAGAAAAAGAATTTTATGAAATTCAGCATCCATTTATGATAAAAACCCTTGCAAATCAGAACTAGATAGGAGCTTCTGGATCTGATAAATGATACTTAAAGTAACCATAGCATTCATCCCACTTGATGATGAGATATTGAAGTTTTCCTGCTGAGATCTAGGACAAGACAAGGATGTTTGCATCACCGCTTCATTCAACATTACATTGGGAAAAAAAGGTATAAGAAAGGGGAAAAAACTCTCACAGATGTTCTGATGGTGTGCATAGAAAATCCAAAACAATCATCAGATAGATTTCTAGAATCAACAATTAGTTGGGAGATATGATTAGTTTTTTTTTTTTTTTTTGTCTTTTTCCGTGTCCGGCAACGGATCACAACCCTCAGTGTCGCCCCCGTACCGGACCGGGACCAGCAACGGGATCGCAACCCTCGGTGTTGCTCCCACGCCTCGCTCAGCCAGTGAGCGGGAACCGGTCTGTATGTGGGATCCGAACCCTCGGCGGGAGCGCCGCCGCGCTTCCCAAGCGGCGCACTACAGCAGTGCGCCACCGGGCCGGCCCTAGTTTTAAAATATAATAAACATTTAGAAAACAAAAAATTTTAAAGTTGTAATTTACACTAACATCAAAATATAAAATATGTAGGAGTAAATCAAAAGATATGCAAGACCTCTACACAGAAAATTCTAAAGTGTTATCTTGAAGAAAATTTTAAAGTCCATAAATAAATGGAGGGATATATATACCATGTTCATAATTTTGAAAATTCAATATTATAAAGATGTCAGCTCTCAAACTGGTCTATAGATTCCATGCAACCACAATGAAAACAGTAACAGTTTTTGTTTGTTCATTTGTGAAAAGTGAAAATAGATAAGCTGATTTTAAAATGTATGTGTAAATGTAAAGGAACAATAATAGAGTTGTTTCACTAGATAACCGAAACTTATTATAGAGCAACAGTAATTAAGAAATGTCATTTTTGGCAAAAGAATAGATAAATAGAGCAATTAATAGAATAGAAACCCCAGGTTTTCAGGCACCTATACGTTTACCAGAGGAAGACCAATGGTGCTGGATTCCTGAAGCCTTTATATCTGTGTAATCCTGCACAAGGTTCTTTCCCTCTCTGGATCTCAGTTTATCTATAACATGAAGCAGTTAGACTAGGTCATCAAAATTCCAATTTGAAATCATAATAAAGAGATTAATAAGCATTTCCAGTTTGTAGGGTCTCCCCAATTCTCATTTCCACCCAAAAGCAAGACGATCTTTCAGGACATCAAACAACATTCCCCCTTTGCTTTCCAGGAAAAAGGAAAAGCAGGGATTTAGGCCCTGTGTCCTGTCACCTACAGATTGTAGTCTAAAACATTCTACACAGCCTGAGTATACATGGTGTGACCCACTGAGTCTTGTATTGTTTGTCTAGAAGCCATATAAGGTAGTGAATGAATCAGGTAGACTAGTTTTCAAAATACTGTTTTTCATTTACTCACTTAAGTTTCTAATCACACTACTTAAGCTTTCCGAGCCTCAGTTTCCTTTATCTATGAAAGGAAAGTTATTGTGAAGATTAAACAGAATGATGCTTGTAAAGCACTTAGGACAGTATCTAGCACAGAGTAATTATTTAATAAGTGGAAGCCACTGTTGACAATATATGAGAGCTATGATGATGATGAAGACAGGATAATGGAAATAACAAACTAGACGTGTGAGGATTTATCACACAGTGCCTAACGTGTGGTTGATGTTCAGTAAATATTTGTGGAATGGGGAGGTTACTAATTTACCAGGCTCTCACAAGATCTTTAAAGTCAAGGTCCCTTGTTTATAGTGTCAGACTGCTTTCAAAAGATAAGTGGGATTCCTAACATGTTTCTGCCCTCCGTGATTACTGAAGGCAGGGCTCACTCCCACGTTCCCAGCATCACACACACGCGCGCACGCACACACACACATGCCCCTGGCCTCAGCTAACACCCTTTCTCTTTTTTCCCATCCTGAACACACAGGAGCCCTTCTGCCTTGTGTGGTCATCTTCTGCCTGGGTAGCCAGCAGCCTGGCTAACACCTACCCTCTTCCTTACCCAGAGACTCCTTAATTCAAAACCACCCATTAATAAAAGTTTTCAAAACCAATGGGGCTGGGTACCACAGAGCCCTATTCTATACCTTTCAATTTAGGCCTGAAAATACCTGCCTAGAAGGGAGTGGCCAGGGCTGCCTCCAAGAAGGAACTGGCCTCCTCTCCTCCAGGGGGAGCCACCACACTCTCAGTCACTCCCTGCCGGGAAGGTCATATCACCTCTGGACCCTGCCATGGGGTCTGTAAAAGGAAGTTCTTTCCAACCTCGAAGACACCATAAATCAAGATTCTTTTAAAGTCACAGGTGAATATACTAAACTGTAATTAACTGAAGAGATTTTCCTAATAGACAGCTTTTGATTTGTAAGCATATTAGAATCCTACTCCTCTCTTTCTCTGTAGAGAAGGTTATACCTGCCACCCAGGTTTTTGGACAGCTTCCTGACTCTTGCTGCTACCCCTCCTCTTGCCCTTCCTAGTAGGAGAATCTAAAACCTGTCTTGGAAACTCTCTAAAATGTTAAAACAAACATACATACATTTTACTTCAACAAAATCCCTGTTATTTGCCAAAGGTTCTTCTTGTTTGGTGTTCAGTGGAATTAGAAACAGCTAATCTGCACTCCAGATAAAGACACCTTCATTATTCTCTCATCCCTCAGCCTTCTCTGTTCAAGCTACACACCTCTACTTCCCTCCAGGATCTTCCCTCCCACATCTTGCTGGCCCTGCTCTGAATTCTCTCCCAGGTCTTGCTGAGAAATCAAAGGGAAGTCATCACTTTGCAGCCTTGACTCAGTTCTAAAGTTCCAAATGCACTGCAAATTTGTATTAAAAGTTGTGATCATCCCCAATTTATAAAACCTAAAGAGTACTATTCTCTAACTTAGTATTCCATCACCTTGGCAAACCCCATTGTGGAAAAGTGAATGAAATAGCCACCAAAACCACATCTGTGGCTCACCCTCACACTTTGATTTCCTGAGTACAGCAATAAACCAAGTCAATCCTCTACGAGAAACTGTTTTTTTTTTTTTTTTTCCTTTTTGTCCTTTTTACTGACCGGTAATGGGATCGCAACCCTCGGTGACGCGCCCATACCAGGGACCGGCAACGGTATCGCAACCCTCGGTGTCGCACCGCGCTCAGCCAGTGAGCGGAACCGGTCTCCACATGGGATCCGAACCCTCAGGGGGAGTGCCGCCGTGCTCCCAAGCAGTGCACTCTCCAGTGCGCCACTGGGCCAGCCCAACGAGAAACTGTTTTAAAGGAAGCAAGGGCATTTAGTGATTTAAATGACTGTACATCTCACCCTAAGCTCTGCATCTCTGCTAGCACCTTTGAAAGATATGGGACAAGAACATCATCTAACAAATCCGTTCACAGTCATAAACCAGGGGCAGACACCCGACTTCCCACAGCAGGGAGAGCAGGAGCCTCAACCTTGGAACCACCAGAGCTTGAGAAGAGCTGTAACCCAGGTCTCACCTCCCCCAGACAGCAGGGACCACATTCACATGTGGTGAGCTCACACCTCTCGCCATCATCCCCCGGCCCCCACCCTGTGGAATGGAGTAATTCAGACTCTATGTGTTTCTCTGGGACAAAGGGGCATTTATTTCAGCAGCAAGCAAACTTTTTTTCATGGGAAGATAGCCCTGGATAGTAAAAATCAAAGCAGATGAAAATATTTATTTTATATTTTACAACTAACTTTTTAGAAATACATCTAATACACTCGATGAAGATTCTTTGTATATACTGTCTACTTCTAATGAGTCAGGAAATCTCACCAAATTACCTTTAAAATGAATTTCCAGATCTCTGAGGAAAAGAATGCAGTCCAGCCTCTGAGAACCATGGATCTAAATTGGAGTTTAGCAACCAAAATCTTCTGACCTTATGTTAACTATCCTGTGGTTACTATGTAGTCTAGAACTCTGTTAATACTTCACTCACATCACCTCATTGAATCCTCACAACATCCCTGTAAGGTAGTTACTATTATTCTCTCCATGCTACAGACGAGAAAACTGAAATTTAGAGAGGTGAAGTTCCTTGCCCAGAGACACACAGCTAACATGTCACTGGTGGAACAGGGGTGTGAATGCTGGCAGCTTGGCTCCAGTGCTCACATCTAACATTCTTCCTAAAACTTCGTGAAGAGAGCGGGAATGTGTGACACATTCCCTCTGTGAAAAATAAAAGTTTAATGTTTAATCAGCATACATTTAAAATCCATTAGTATTAGTTCATGGGCACCACAATCCTGAATTACAAGCATTCATGATTCACTGTCCCTTTACTCCCTCCCCATATGTGGGACTTAGTGTACTGGCCCTGCTCAAGGTCACACAGCCCCATGATCGCAAAGTCCCTAGTGGAAAGGGCCAGACTCTCTCACTGTAGGAGGATTAGAGAACCGAAGTTACCCATCCAGGACTATTTCTTTCCCTCCTGCTGCTGACTAAAAGAACACCACCACACCAGGAAAAACAGGAAGCTGGTTACCAGATATGCCAAAACAACAACTCCACTGTTCAGAGCTCCTGGCAAGAAGCACAGTCACTGCTGTGTCCCTGGGCCTCCAGCCTGGAAGGAAATGGCCAGCTTCAGGGCAGTGCTGAGCAGGCCACAGGCAGTCCAGGGTGAACACTGCAGCCTGTTTCTCTGAACCAGCCACGCAGCCACCCTGGGAGACCTGCTCAGCCCTAGGATCCGGAAGGCAAGGAGCAGAAAAGCACCCAGTTTTATGGGCACCCACTATGCCAGTGTTTGTTCAGGATCCCAATCCCACACCTGGAAGTTGTGCATCATAATTTCCATGGCATAAATGAAGACACTGGGGCTCAGGGAGCTTTAATAATTTGCTCAGCCAGGACATCACAGGGGCAGGGACTGGAACCTCACTTTGTCTACCTTCAAAGCCCTCAATTTGATGCATTTTTCATCGTGCCATGCTGTGAAATTTCTTTCTTGAATTTAGCCTACAGGATATCTTGATTTTTATTGAACCAACAAAATCAACAGAAATACCAATGAATTAGTATCAGCTCAAAAAAAAAAAAAACTTTACGTAAAATTTCAAAATTTTTAAAAGGACAAACAAAATAGTTGTAGCATTATGACAGACTAAATAACAACATTGGGTAAAGGCTGCATATATATTTAAAAAAAAAAATCCAAGACCACACCCAATGGTAATATAAACAGAAACGCTAATCTCTAACAAACTTGGAAAAATTTCAACCTATTAATCATAGAAATGCAAAAATAAAATCAATGTACATTAACTATTAAAATGGCAATTAAGAACTTATAGAACACAGTGCTGGTATAAGAACATACTTCTAGTAGAAGTGTAAATTGATACTATCCTTTTGGAAAGCAATTTAGTAATTTGTACCAAAAGTTATAGATGCTTTTGTATACTCCTTTACCCAGTAATTCCATTTCTTGAGTCTACCCTAAGGGATTAATTTAAAATAGGAAAAGCTACATGCAGCATGGATATCTTCCTCTGTGCATTACTTATAAGTGGGATAAACATAAAGCAGCCTAACTGACATACAAATGGGGAATGGCTAATAAATATTGGTACAGTTAGTCAATAAAATATTATTCAGTCATTAAAAATGATGATGACAGTCTACGTAGCAAAATGCAAAAATATGGTCAACTGCAACATTAGGAAAGAATAATTGGGATAAGGATATAAAAATGTGATTTATGTAAAATGTGATTATGTAGACATGTGATATCATTTATGCAAAAAATTACCCATGAGAAGGGACTAGAAATATACCAAGAAGAGAAAAAGGATGTAATGCTCAAAACTTCTTATGCAGCCTCTTCTTACAGGTTTACATACATTTGCCATAGCTTCCACTTTCCATTAGGCAGTTTTTAACAAAAGAAAACCAAATTTGGAATACTCTTGCCTGCTGTGATGGACATTCGCCCGCTTGGCGGGTGCTACCAGGTGGTGAGTTTCCAGAAACAAGCCTGAAGGGCGGCTCACAGCATCCCTTCTTTCATGCGGTTTCTAGGCAGTGTTTGTGCTGTGTTTGTGTCCTGACCCTACAATGGGTACTTTTGTTCCATTAACCACTTGCGGTTTAGCTGCTAGGCTGAGGGCTATGGGGAAGACCATGCAAACTAAACAGTGGAAGCTTTCAGATTTCTTAAAAGAAAAACTGAGGACTTTCTGTTTGTTTGTTTTGCACCTCCAGAGCAGAGGGTTGCATTTACCATAGGCAATAGTTCTTGGCATATTATTAACACTACCTAGGCAAAAGCCCTGCCTGTATATATGCTTTTATTTCCTTTTACCCTTGTAACCCACTTCCATTCTGCTCAACCCACAGGCAAACTTTCTAATGTGCTTAAAGTGTATCTTTATGTTTGCATGAGTGCTCACAAAATGTGCATTGTATTTTTTTCTGAGCAGCTATTTTTAACTTATGGAAATATTAGTTTGTCCATCTCACTCTTATTTTTCCACTAAACGTTATGTTTCTAAGATTCACCCACGTTTGCTATGTGCACAGTCCCTAACTGCTGTGTAATAAATACACCGTGGTGTGCACCTCCCAGGGCATTTAATGCCGTTCTCTCCTGGCCTGTCACTCCTTCATCCTTTTCTCCTTCAACTCCTCCATTCACCATACACATGTAACGCATGCACACTGTATACATTATGGGCTAACATAATATTGACAGTGTCAAGTGAGTAGGACTAAAGTTCTTTAAGTCCCTTTTTTTAAAGAAAAAATTTCATGTGACCTGTAGTTTTCAAGAATGTATTTTTCTTGTACGTCAAGAAGTCTCTGTGGTAACTTTAATAACTAAGAATGCATCAATTAAAAAATACTCTTAATTTCCTTCATCTTCCTTTAAACCTATTTTGAAGCAGCTGCTTTTAAGAAACAGCCACCTAAGACCCTCAAGGTCGGAGTCCAAATTCCAGAGATGTCAGAAGACCACTGCTGCTGTTTGATGGCATGATTTTTGTAGTCTGGTATCTCTGGGGTCATGCTTTGATCCTAAAATTGACACTCAGGGGGCCATATATGTCTCAGAAAATGTACATATCAAGAAAAAGTGAAAGAAGCATGTTTTTAGTGGGGACAGAAGCAGGGGTAATGTCCTCAGTGGGCTCTGTGCCCTACCTGTGACCCCTACCACAAACAATAAAAACTGTTTGTGACTTTAACTCTCTTTAGTCCTGCCATTTATATTCAACAAAGCAGTTTCACACAGACTCCTTCATTTGTACCTCATAACCACCATGTTCAGGCCCGGGTGGGTATTATCAGTTTTGGTTTAGGAGGGGAGAAGGTAAGGCTGAGAGGGTGAAGTGACTTGCTCAAAGTCACAAAGCCAGGAAGGGGTGGGAGTGACAGTGCAGTCTCAGTTGCTGTGATTGTCCTTTGCCCTCCTCCCTCCACCACAGAGGGCAGCACACCCTCTGCTCACTCTCTGGAAATCAGGGTTCTAACAGTCTATGCCTCCCAGGGCACCAGTGACTCTTGTCCTAGGGACTCTGTGCTCTAGAGATCGTATTTCTACCAGTCCTTCCCTCCCACAATCTTGGTGAACCATCCAGGGAGGCATGATTGAGAAAGGGGAGCCCTAAAGGGCTGGCTCCTCCCCTGCTTGCAGTCATCTTTTTTTGGAGCTGGAAAAGATGTTAGGAACTTTATCCGCCGGGGTTCTGGCAGGAAACAGATGGCACTCTCAAAATGGGTAATTTGAGGAGAGTTTAATAAGGAGACTACTTATAGAGGGGACCACAGTATAGTACTCTGGGACCAGTAATAGAGATGCACATACACCTGTAGGTAAGCCCAAGAGAGTGAGAGAGGAGAGGCAGCTGGAGCCCTGAGACAGAGTGCACTGTGGATGGGGCTGCCTGCCAGGAGTCCAGGCTTTTGGTGACACCATGGGGTAGAGCCAGGAGAATCAATACTTCCCCCCATCTCCTGTGGGTGCTCCGCATTGGGAAAGAACACAATAGGGGGTCAGGAAGGGAGGGAGCCCATTCATATAGTCCCCAATGGTCAACTTCCAGGGTGCAGGGTATGGAGAAGGATAGAGGGGCAAATAGAAAACATCTGGCACAAGAACTGACTAACCCAACCTTCTGACTTGAACAGTTCCAGGCCTCCTGGGGTAAAGGCCTGGCTCAGAAAATCAATGGCTGAGTTTGCAGAGCTGGGCTGGGTACTCAATCACTGGGTGCCAGTCCATACTCCTCCCCTCTCCATCTGATTCCAGATTTCTTTTCCTATAAGCATGACTCAAACCTTAAAAAATAACTGGCTTTTAAATCAGCTGGAATTTGTTTATTTCTCTTTTATGGATGGTGTATTCTGAAACTAACTCTTCATGGCACAGTCTACCTCCTCTGTAGCTACTCCCCAAATACCTATGTTGTTCTTACCTGTGTGCTACCTTGACACGGGAGTCAAGGTTCTCGCAATTTAAAGAGACCACAGCTCAGAATAAAACACTTTGCAGGAGGTATAGGTATACTTACACCTATACCTGGTGGGTCTGGAGAACATGTCTGCAGCTCTGCAGTGAAGCCCAGCTGTGGCATGAGGATGAAAGGAAGTCCTTCCAGTCAACTGCCCAGGTCAGATAGTGCAGATCCTGGCCTTCAGTGAACTGACAGTGCATGCTCCCACCCTGCTTACATACAGAAATAGCTGTGCATTGACCCACAAGTCGCCTGGGCCTGGAAAAATACTCCAGGATATTTTAAAAATCACATGTTCTTCCAAGCCTTTTTAAATTTGACTGGCTAAAAAAAGAAAAAATCATTTAGATCCTTTCTGTAGGCATTATCTGAGCTACAAATTCAAAATGAAAGATTGAAATTTTGCTTGATTCTCAATTTCCTTTATATATTTTATGAACATTGCCCCCTTTATGAAGACAGGCTTGTGTCAAGAAAACTATGAAAAGACTATCAATGATCAATCTCATGTTGATATTAGCATGATAGCTCTTTAACAACAAAATTAAAAACACTAGAGGACTCTTATTCAGCTTCCTAATTTTTATATTCATTCATTCCATCACTAAATGTTTCCTGAGTCCCTGTGTTTAGAGCTGTGTGCAGAACAAAGTGAAACAAGACTCAGAGATGCAGGTGCTTCAACTGCATCATGTTTTGGCAAGTTACACTGGAAAGATGTACAGGATGATGAGGAGGAGACCGGGAGGCAGGAAGCCTAGTTGGGAGGCTGCTGTAATATAGCAGTTAAGATGCAAGGTTGGGCAGAGAAATGACTTTCCCAGACCAGAGAAGGAAGTAGCTGAGATTTGGATCAGGTCTGCAGGGAGCTGTATCCTGGCCATGTCGGAAGGAAGGAACTCATGGCCATAGACATACTTTCTCTATAAAAAGGAGACTGAGCAGAGAGCCATAGGCTGAGCGCCAAGACCAGGGCGAGCTGCACCCTGCCCTGTGCCTACTCTTGGAGTCTGGTATCCATAGGTGCTGATCCTTGGGATCCTAGGGTGGGGCAATTCTCTGGCCAGGGAATTGGAAGGGACCTCTCGCCCTTGACAGGGGCCCCCCTCTCTGCTCTAGTGGGTCACCACTTCCTGGTAAGTAGGTTCTCCCTCTGCACAGCTCTTCACACTGTGAGGTTCTTTCTCAACTTGGGTAAGATCAGTACCCTGGAGTCTGCCATCCACTGGCTGGGTCCTTTCTTCAGAAGGCTGATGGAGAGCACCACCCCTTCTTCACCCAGGTACCTGAGAAGGGGACAAGTGCAGACCCTCTCCCAAAGGGAACTAGTGCTAAACAGCTGAAAAGAAGAACCATAACCCACTGGGTCTTCTCAGCAATCTGGCTTTCTTCTCTGTTTAAGATGCAGATGTCATGTAATCAAGTTCAAGGTTTCAGTGAGGGTCTGTTCTGTTGGCAGTCTGATAGGCAGCCAGCCTGCAGAGCTAAATTTATTCTATAGCATTCTTCAAGTTAAGGAGATTTACTATCCAGCTCTCCAGCCCTGGACAAGCCTTAGAAGTCCTGAAGCCACAAAAGTGTATGGCAGGGATCTTGTGAGGAAGGCACTGACATCCAGTTATTTTCTGCTTTAACTATTTTAGCTCTCTTAGAGGCTGCTTGAATAAACCAGCAACCTAGTGGCAGTGGCAGTGAGGGCTGGCTTGGGGACCTGGCACCAGCCAGAAGCAAATGCATGTGGACTTGGCAGGAAATGTCCCAGTAGTGGCAGCTCGCTGACCCACTGTAGCTTCTCTAGGGAAGGGTATAAATACAGGTGGACAAGACAACGGACTACTGGGCTTCAGTCCCAAGAGGCCCTGAGCTTGTGCCTGGTACCGTGAAGTCACCTCAGAGCCCAAATTGAGAGGAATCTGGTGGGGGGTGTGGCAGAGTGTGACCCATTCTTTGCCGACTCTGTTTACCAGGATGGGCCTGTGATAACCTTTGTGATGCAAGAACGTCCTTGCCTGCCACTTGCGTTTGACCCTAAGGTCTGACTGCATGTGCTCTATCTATATCTGTGTTAGGAATTACACAAATAACCTAAAATCACTATGGAGGAGATAGAGGAGGCTTATTTATCAGTTCCTCACGTCCTCTTCCCTGTCACTGAATGCAAGCTCTCACGTCCTGTGTTGCCAGAAACTCTCCCCTACCCCCTGCCCTAACCTCCAAAGTCAGCCTCACACCTCAAGGTTCAAAGCTGTTTTGCAGCAGCAGCAGCTGTAATAACAAGAAGGCCTCTCAAGTGAGTCACTGGTTTCAAAGAATGCAAACACACACATTCCCTCATCTGTCCTGATAACTCCCCTAACCCAAGTTCTGCCTCTTTCACGAGTCTTCTCCTCCATCTTCTCATAGAACCCACACTCTCCACTGTGCCCTTGGGTCAGGATACCAGTGGCCCCAGCTTGTGCTTGGCTCTCTAACAGCCAGATAACAAGAAGCCCCCGACCATCTCAAACAGTCTCAAACAACCACCATATTGCTTAACTTCAGGGAAAGGGTGTTTCCGGAGCACAACTCATGTAGGTTTCCATGTAGATAGTGCCCCCTAGAGTTGTGCAATACTGTGCATCCAAGACTCCCTGAGGTAATGTATTGGAGAGGATGTGGGATTCAGTGAGCATCTGCCACAGCCACAGGCCTCTGTTAAGGAAGGCAGCCATAGTGTGTCCTGTGGCTAATGGGCAACAGATGACCACTGGGACACACTGGTGTAAGACTCTGTCCGACTGCAGTGTTCCTTAATGGATTGCCACTGATGAACTCATAACATCTTTTGGTGCTTAAATGTGAGATGTACCAGTGACAGCAGAGACTAAAGAGAGAAGAGTAGAAACAAGAGGAAGAAGTGGCAAAGAGCTTTCCACAGCTGGAGGAATCCTAGGGTGGGGAGCCATAGATGCCCAATTCCAAAATGACAGCAAGATGGCAGATCCCCAGAGCTTGTGGTACATCCTGAACAATGAGTTGCCAACAGGCCTGCTGGGAAGTACAGACCCATGGTAAATGGACTGTTTGTTGCTGTGGCCTGTGAGAGTTTCCCCATGTCTTTAGGGATCTTCACAAGGAGCTCCCATCCCCTGAGGCAAACTAGGTATACTTCTTCTAAGTTGAAAGAGCCCCACTAGAATAGGGAGACATTATTACTAGAGAAAATTGAGCTTCAAAGAGATGAAATGACCTGCTGATAGAGATACCGATGGCTGCCTACCCATCAAACATTCCCTCTTCTCCCTTTCCAACAGAACTCTGATTTCTTCAGGGATGGCAATGTGCCCAGTCAAACTTATTCCTATCTTACATCTAGGTGACCATGTGACACAGTGCTGGCCAATGAGACATAAGCTGAGAATTATGAAAAAATCTTTTGCTCTCCTAATAGGGGAGTTGCCCATTCCTCTTTCTCTACTTCTTCTTGCCTGGGCCACTCAGAGAAGAGGCCTCAGAATGCAGCAGCCACCCTGCAACCACAAGGATGAAAGCCACATCCCAGGACAGTAGAGGTAGGAAGATAAGAGAATGGGTCCCTGATGATGTCACATGAACCCTGGACTGGCTCCCTCCAGAATTCTCATTATGTCAGAAAGATAACTACATACTTATTTAGGCCACTCTTGGTTAGGTTTTCTGGTTTTTGCATCTGAATGCATCCCTGGTTGATAACCTGCCTAAGCCACAGAGCTGCTGGTAAACAGCAAAACTATGACTCTAACCAAGGTCTGTGCAACTCTAGAGCCCACCCTGCTTATTTCCATTGAGCAGTACTACCTCCTGCTCTCAGAACAAGAGGTCTACAAATTAAAAAAGATGCTATATGTAAAGCACTAGACACATCACAGCAAATGCCTAATATGTAGTAGCCACTATTATTACTAATGGTAGCAGTAGTCCAAGTAGGGTCCAAGCTATGTCTCTATTGCCTAACAGGTCTGCTGGGAGCAGAAGGGTTGCCCACTGAGATGGACTCCCATTCCTAGAGCCTGTTTGTCCCACTGGGAAGAGCAGCATAGACACAGAGCCAGAGTGACCCCTGGCATGATCAGCAGATCTCAGTACTCCTTCCCTGTTCCTTTGGCTTGTATCCAGGTCCCTTTAGAGCAAGCACAGAAAGCCAGAGGTCCTGAGAAGGGGGCTGACCACAGTCAATTAGGGGCATCTGGCACCCTGGCAAGCTCACGTATTTCTCCTCCTTCCTAGACATAGAAGCAAAGAATAGTGCTACTTTTGTAAAAGGAAAACACTGGAAGCAATCTAAATGTCTAATAGTGAAGTACCATTAAAAAAAAAGTGACACTATATCCTCAAAATGGAATGAGAATTCTGCAGTCATTATATATGATGTTCTCAAAGGGTTTTTAACATCCTGGAAAAATTTCCATGGTATGCAAGAAGTAACTGACATATTAAGCTATATATGGCATATTTCACATGTTCCCCTTATGCTATTTACACATATACAAATCTAAGAGAAATTTAAAAGGCAAGAAGGAAAATCTATAAAAGCTAACAGTGGTTAATAATCTTTAAGTTGTGGTGTTATAGATGACTTTTTTGTCTTTACACTTTTCTATAGTCTATATTTCTATAGTTCCTTTTATAAACCACAAGAAAAATCATTATAAATAAGTTTTTAAAGCAATGTTACAACTTTTGACATTAACACACTTTCCCCTTTCTTTCTTCAAATCCTTAAATTGATAGAAGCTAAACATTTTCTTCACTGTTGCTATGGTTTGAAAGTCCACTCCAAAACCCATGTTGAAATTTAACTGCCATTGTGACAGTATTAAGAGGTGAGATCTTAAAAGGTGATTAGGACATGAGGACTCTGCCTCATGAATTAATTAACGCCATCATTGAGGGAGTGGGTTAGTTATCTTGGGAGTGGGCTCCTAATAAAAGATGAAATTTGGCCCCCATCCACCCTCTGTCTCATGCACTTGCTTGCCTTTCCACCTTCTGCCATGGGACAACAAAGCACAAAGGTCCTCACGGCACCATGCTCTTGGACTTCCCAGGCTCCAGAACCATGAGCCAAAGAAATTTCTGTTCATTATAAATACCTAGTCTGTGATATTCTGTTACAGCAGCATAAAACAGACTAAGGAAACAGTCAAACAGTGACCCTTACTAATCCCAATAAATATTATCCTAAAACTTCAAAGCTGATTTGAAGAATTGCTGATTCTTGTTCTGAAGAACATCAGTTCAGGGGTTGTATACATCATTCATTATTAGATACTCCCTCATCCTGACTTTATTATCTTCTATTCCCCATTATGGTGTCCCCCTAACAACCTTTACAATTTGAAAAGTAGATGTACAACATTCTCTATCACACAATCCCCAGCTCTATCCCCTCCTTGCTCACACTCAAGCCTTCCTCTTCAGAATGGTGCTGAGGACATGAACTTCCTTCATTGGTTCTAAGCAGAGGTATAATTCAATGATAAGCTCAAAGGCAGCACAAACTCTCTTTTTCATAAGAGGCAATATATCACTGTGGTTAAAGACCCTGGCCAAGTTATTTAACCTCCATGAATCTCAGTCTTCTTACTGGCAAAATGAGAATGACATGACCTACTTCACAGTCTCCTCACTTGGTTATAAAGAAGATATATTCCTTAAGTTATTTACAGAAATAACAACAGCTAACACTTCTTAAGCATTTAGTACATGTCAGTCACTGATCAAAGCTCTTCACATGTATAAACTTGTAAGTACCATTATCACCCCCATTTTACAGATGAGAAAACTGAGGCCCAGAGAAGTTAAGTAATTCACCCAAGTTTATTTAGAGAGTAAACAGCAAAGCTAAGACCTACATTCAAAAAGCATGATTCCAGAGCTCATACTTTTAACGACTACACCTTACTTTGCAATATTCCATTGCAATTGCCTACATGGCCTGTGGGCGGAACTGGAGAGTCTTCAGGACTCAAGGTCCCCTCTGAGTCCTTGCTTCTCTTGGTGTGTCTAAGATGTCCTGGCCTCCTCACTTTCTTCTCCACTGTTTTCTCTGATCATCATGGTATCAGCTTGATCTCGTCTTCAGACTTGGGGCTCAGACTTTTCTCATGGCCCACTTGCCACCACAGGGCATGTCCAAAGGCTCAGTCTCTCAGCTTTTCTCAATGACAAACACCAGAGGATGCAGGCTGATAGGTTCCTGTTTTGGGCTCATACCACAGAATGGTCATAGTTTGTGTCATGGGTTGGCAGCTCCTGCATGTGAGGCTCCCCCTTGTACCAGACCTTTGTGGTAGGTTAGAGTGGTCTGGACTACAGACTGCAGCTTGGCCCCATGGCCCACAGGGACAGAGTTCCTAAGAGGCAGGGTCTCTGGCTTTGGGATGGGCTGGCTAGTGAAGGCATGAAAAGACATTTTACAATTTAAATGGTGGCACTGTTCAGAGCTGTTTACTCTCTCTCCCTAGGTGAGCTCCTCCATTTCCATGAGATTAAGTATCATCTATATGCTGGTGAGTCTCAAATTTACATCTCCAGCCAAGACTGCTCTCCTGGGTTCTAGCCCAGGATTTCACTGCCTACTTATCACCTCTCCCTGGAAGTCCCATAGACATCTGAAACTCTATGTGTCCAAAACAGAAGGGCCTGCATGGCTCTCCGTATATATCCTGTTTACTTCTCCAAGTTAGTCTCAAGTTACTTTCCTCGCCACTCACTCACTGGGCTCCTGTTGGCTCCTAAATCGTGCCAGGCATTTTGCTACTGCAGGGCTTTAGCACCTGCTGTTTTCTTGGCTTGGAATGCCTCTTAATGGTGCCTCTCCCATGATGCTTCTCTGACCACACATAAAACTAGACCCATCCTGATATTTGATATAATAGTTCCCTGTTTATAGCTTTCCTAGACCTACCATAATCTATAAATCATTCATTAATTCATTAATTTTTTTGGCTCACTTGTTATTGTCTGCCCTAGCACTGAATAGTAAAGCCTATGAGGGAAGGAACTCTTTTCTATCCATTGTTGTATGTTACTTTGCACATAAGAGGTCTTCAGTAAATATTTGTTGAATGACCTAATAGAACGTGGGTCAAGCCAGCAATGAGTAACATATTTAATGTAATTGGAATAAGTGAGATCATGTGTATAAAGCTCTTGGCATAGGGTTTATAGTAAGCACTCAATAGACAGCAGTAACAGTAGTAACACTGCTATTGTTAGGTTAAAACATATGATATTGCTAATATTTAAACTTTCTTTACCTGCAAAACAGCAGTAATTTCATATGGTTCAAAATAATATTGTTATTATTGTTTGGAAAGGATATGCGGCTTCAAAACATGCTGTCTGTTAACAGCCAGAAAGCTCACATTTCAGTGCTATATTCTAAAAATGGAAGGAAGTCTCAGCTGTAGAACTGTCATTCCTCAGCAAAGGCGAAGCACCTTCCTCCTGTCACTGTCACCAGGGCCTGGATCTAGAGGCACATCCTTATCTCTCTGAAGTAGTTCTGAGACCCCTCCCTCTGGGGTACCTTGAGAGAAGACTCTCTTTGTAAAAAACCCTGGAACTTCTGAAATTACTCAGGACTCATTCCATCAATAAATGTGAATACTGATCACTTTTGCCCAGTTCTCAGAGAATAAATATATGAGACACTTGGAGAGGTATGGCTTTGTGTTCAAATGGTTTTTGTGTAGTCAGGACATGGTTTCTCTCCCTAATAAGATGAAAAGTGAATGAAAGCTAAGAAACATGTTTTCTCTGCAACAGAGCTTTCTTCGGTATAACCACCACTCCATAAAGGATCAAACTTGAGTCTTTGGAACTGAGTATAAACCAGCCATCAAGCACAAGAACAATGGCAAACTTACTAATGGAAGTGGGTGTTCTGGGCAACTTTCTTTCTGTTCTTCCCTCAAAGAGTTTGTGTTCCTACATCACACAACTTTTTCAGCACATCATTCCTTCCTCTCATTGGATTTCAGACCCCTGTGGTCTGAAAATAGCAACATTTCCAGCATCTTGCCTTCACTCTTGACACAAGCAGATATCCTCCTAGGACTAGATGCTTAGAGATGACAAGTTAACTTTTTTCATCATTTGCCCAATGGTTCAATACATTGTTTGGGACTTTTGTTTCTGGGACAAAGATCAAAACATTTATTACATCAGAAATAATAATAGGGGCCAGCCTGTGGCTCACTCAGGAGAGTGTGGTACTGATAACACCAAGGCCACGGGTTCGGATCCCATATAGGGATGCCCAGTTAGCTCACTGGGTGAGCGTGGTGCTGACAACACCAAGTCAAGGGTTAAGATCCCCTTACCGGTCAACTTTAAAAAAAAAAAAAAGAAAGAAAGAAATAATAATAAAGCAATTGCTAAAAACTCACACAGTAAGCAATATTCTTTTTAAGAAAAGAAACTATGCTGTCGTGTACAATTTTAAGATCCTACTTCCCTGCGTTTGGGAATTAGCAGAATAATATAAGCATCCTGTGAAGAGTATCATTTTAAATTGGGATTATTCAGACTTACCTGTGAATGTGCAGAACTACTAGATCCCCAGGTAAGAGCAACACTGTAAGCTTTCCCTATGACCCCATTCTAGCTTAACAACACAGCCACTTTTTCGTAATGTGAAAGTTCAATAGCTTGAAATGTTACAGCTCTGTGAAACGCAACATTACCACACAGCAACAGCTCACGAACTCTGACACTCTGAATGTGGAATATGTAATATATCTAACAATAGTACAATCCAGACTTTATGAAGAAAGAGCAAAGCAACATTGCAAGAAGAAATATTTAAACTGTCTGAGAAATAACTTTTTCAAGCAGCCATCTGATCCCAGAATGCTGGGACTGGAAGGACTGTAGAGATTCTCTTGTCAAACTCCAAGTTAAAGCCTGGGCCTAGGCAGCACTAAGGACGTGTAATTGAAATAAAGCTTTCATGGGGAGTGGGACAGGCTCCCACCTGGGCTTCCTACATTTCTAGGTACTATGTAAACAACTGCATGTTAAAGCATTCATCCCCCACTGTTGCTCAAAGACACAATGTCTCCTACCTGTCTCAATAAAACCCAAACCTGGTCTTCAAGGCCCTGATCCCACCTTTCTAGCTTTATTTCACATCACTCCAAACATCTACACGGGCTCCTTCCTGCACCTGGGACACCCTCTCCCCTGCTGAAGCCCTCTGTCCTGTTGTTCCCTAAAATACCCCCTCCTCCATGCAGCCTCCCTGGTTTCTCTAACCTAATATATTCTCTCTTTACTGAACAACATATGATCTTGTCTGTACCTCTCTAAGAGGATGTATCATATTCTACATTCAATTATAAAAATATATTTGTTTTATCTCTTTCATTAGATTACAAGTTTCCAGAGGCAGGAAAAATATTTGATTCGCAGTAATTAATTATCCCAGTCCTTTGCTTATAGTAGCTCTCAAAAAACTGAGAACAAATATGTTCATAACTAATTATAAAATTACAAAAGTAGGTTCCAATGAAGGCTCAACTAATTGTATTTAAGCAAGTCTGTGTACATGGAATTTAAAAGCATGCTTTTTCTTTTTTTTTTGGCAGCTGGCCAGTAAGGGGATCCAAACCCTTGACCTTGGTCTCACCAACTGAGCTAACCAGTCAGCCCTCCTCACTTTTTCTACTCAACATTTTATTATGAAAAATTCAAACACAGTGTAAAGCATGTTTAAGGCTGCCTAGATTATACAGATGCCTCTTGACTTACATTAGGATTATGTCCAGATAAACCCATCGTAAGTTGAAGATATAGTCAAAAATGCATCTAATACACCTAACCTAGCCCAGGAAAAGATCAAAATTCAAAATTCAAAGTATGATTTCTACTGAATGCATATCACTCTTACAACATCATAAAACCAAAAAATCATTAAGTTGAACCATCATAAGTTGGGGACCATCTGTACTTGCTTCACCACTTATCTGTACACATATCCATTCTTCTATTCATCCACCAACCTACCTAATCTTTCTAATGTATTTCTAAATATTTTGCAGATATTATTTTACTTCCCATAAATAATTCAGCATGCCTGTCATTAACTACAGTTCAATATTAACTTTTTTCTTTTGAGCTAAAATTTATATTCAGTGAAGTGCCCAAACCTTTAGTGTATATTCACTAAGTTTTGACAGATATATACACTTGAGTAAACCCTTACTCTTCAACAGGAAACTAGTGTTTTTATTTTAATGTTGCCTACTATAGACTAGGTTTGCCATACTGGACTGACTGTCCTGTAGAAAACAACTATAAACTCAAGACGAAATATAAAAAATAACTACCTGAATGCACTGCAGGGGACAGAAAGTAGGAAGATCCCGGAGGCAGGTAATACGTGGAAGACAGGAAAATATCTAGGTGGGTTTCTTAATTTTATGGCTTTTATCCTGGTGACAGGCTGCAGTCAGTGCCATGTCAGGTGGCTAAAACTCCTAAAGAAAGCATGTGGTCCTTGGGGAACACATTTTGGGACAACCACAGCCAATAAAAAGTGAAGGGGGATTCTGGAAAGTTACAGAGCCAGAAAGGAAAAGTCCAAATTCTATGTAAAAACTGCTTACATCTCTGGCTGACCTCTGAACCTGCACGCATGGGGCACACGCTAAGCAACCTAGCTAAGGATAAAATAACTGAGCCATGAATTGAGGTGATGCCCAAGAGACATAGTTTTAGTTCAACCAAGCTAATTGCTGGTTAAGGCAAAAAACAGAATAAACAACAAACAACCCCTGGCACCAAATCTTCCAGAGGAATATAATAGGATCCAGAGTCTCCACAATATAATATGGTCAATGTCCAGAATACAATCCAAAGTTATTCAACATATAAAGAAATAGGAAAATGCAACCCATCCTCAAGAAAAAAGACTATCAACAGAGATTCAAAGATAACCCAGATGGTGTAATTAATTAGCAAATAAGAATTTTTAAAGCAGCTATTATAATTATGCTCAATGGCATACAAGAACATATGAAATATATAGGAAACCTTGGCAGAGAAATAGAAACTGTAAAAGAGAAGCATCTGTAAGTTCTAGAATTTAAAAATACGATATACAAAAATGTTTTAAAAATCACTAGATGATAACAGAATAGAGATGATAACAGAATTGGTCAGTGAACTTGAAGACAGACCAATAGAAATTATCCAATCTGAAGAACAAAGAGAAAAAAAAAAGATTTTTAAAAAAGGAACAGAACCTCTCAAAAGGTGTTAGCATCAAAAGGTACAGTATCATAGGTATAACTGTAGTCCCAGAAGTAGAAGAGAGAGAGAATGGGACAGAAAAATATCTAAAGAAATAATGGCTAAAAATCCTTCAAATTTATAGATTCAAGAAGCTCAATGAACTCTAAGCAAAATAAACACAATGAAAACCAAAGATAAAGAGAAGAAAATCTCAAAAGCAGACAGAGAAAAACTAAATATTACATAAAGCTAACAATGATTCCAGTGACCACTAATTTTTTTATCAGAAACCAAGGATGCCAGAAGATAGTATAACAGCATGTGGGGAAAAAAAAAAATCTTCAACCCAGAATTTTATATCCAGTGAAAATATTCTTCAAGAACAAAGGTGAAGTAAATTTATACTGCCTTTGCCATATCTTTTATTAAAAGCTTTTAATTTTATACTAATAGTTGGTTAGCCATGCAGCAGCTTGCATACCAATTCATATAAACTTTAAAACACGTGTTTTAAAATGAACAGTAATTAAAAACATCATGTGTTATAGAGGAAAAAATCAACAAAACAATCTGTGTTACAGGGGGGAAAAATCAACAAAACAATCTGTCCTCAGTTTTCCCTTTAATATTGAATAGTGGACAAGAAGTTACTTTATGTAATCTGATCTAAGACTGAGAATCCTTTACATTCTACTAAGATCTCCCGTTTCTAAACTGTCCTGCCTGACTCTCATCCTCCCTCTCTTTCCACAACTACACCACAAAGATAATGAAGGAACTATTCATTCCTCTAATAAACATTAGTCATACCTAGAGAAAGAATGTATAACTGACCATTAAAAAACACGTAAGAGTTCAAAATGAAGGGTGGGCAAATTATTAGGCATGAAGAAAGAAAATAGATAGGCAAAGGTATCCTGAAAGGACACATTCAAGTTGGAGAACTAACTGCAGAGGCTGAGATTAAGTCAATATTTGCATTAGAAATCTCCACCTGAATTAACACATTTGTTGGATTTGTTAGTCCAGAAATAATTCCCCAAAGAGCTCTGAAAGTGTAATCTTCTTCTGCACATCTGCTCCAACTTTTATGAGTTCTCTTAATACTTTTTAAAGCCGCTGCTAATTGTTAATTTTTGTTCAAAGGATTACCAAACAACTTGTTGGTAACACAGATTCCCTTCATACTGTTCTTCTGGCTTTCCTTAAACCTAAAAGCAGACTGTTTTCCAAACTGTTAACATCTGAGCTGACTGCCAAACACAGTTATTCACTGGCCTCTGACATCTAAACAACAGCTGTGTTCTGTCCTGCTAAAGGGCAGTCTCACCCAGACAGTGACTCTCCAAAGGTCAGCTGTGTCCTGCAGCAGGAAGTCCACTCCATGGTTGGTGGCACATGCCTGCGCAAGGGAACAGTCTATGTTTGTCCCAATTCCCTTTCCTCCCTTTTGGCTAATCTTCACTGGTCATAAATGTTCAGCTTGCCTTGCACAGGAAGTGGGGGCCTTAAACTCCATCCTGCATGTTCACTGCTGCTCTTGCTCTTACACAAACTCTTTTCACTGAAGATCGTCTTAGAACTGCCACTGAACATGGTGCTGATGACAAAGAACAGAAGATAAAGTAAAAACACAAGCAAGCACATTTATTAAGTATTTATTAAGTGTCAGGCACTGTTCCAGTGCTTTCTTACACTGTCCCCCTACTCCTGTAAGGATCATTCCTCCCATTTTACAGGTAGGGAAGCTGCAGTTGCTCAGAGAGTTTAAATGAACTGCTTATCATCACCTGGCTTTGGAAGGAAACCACGAGAGCATCCAGTACTCTTCAACTCAAGTCTGAGGGTCTTTTTACTATGGTATGCTTCAGAAAGAAAGAAGATATACTCTTCAGAATTCCAACTAGATTTTTAAAAAATCTTGTCACATTGATGGGAGGTAGGTGGAAAGTTGATTTTAAAATTTACCTGGAGGAGTAAATGCATAGGAATAGCTTATGCCATTTTAGTAATAATGATGATGATGATGGAGCATTTGCCTTTACAGATATTAAAAATTTTTATAAGGCTAAAGCATAAAACAGTATGGCATTTGTTTACCCACACAGTGCCTAGCTGACAGTAAGTAATCAATAAATGTTAGCTATCATTCTTATAATAATGCTGAGCGCATTACACATGCTATCTCACTTAGTTGTTTTTTTCATAGAAACACTATGAGAACAATTTAGTTTTTGTTTTCATAGAAACACTGTGAGAACGATTTTATTACCATTTTACAAATCAGGAAACTGAGGCACAGAGAGTTTAAATAACTTGCTAAAGGTCACAAAGTAAGTAAATGGAGTATCTAGAATCTGAACTAAGTCTAACTTTAGAATTAAGGGTGTTATTGCAGCACTAATAATAATATCGAATGTCTGGGGGAATCTAAATGTTAAAGTAATAAAGGTGCGTCAATATAAAGACTATTCCTGAGAACGAGGTAGATCTATAAGTTCTGATATGAAAAGAGTCTATAATCTATGTCAACAGAAAAAACAAGTTACATTGATCTCATTTTTGTTAAAATATATATGTATAGTTATAGCTGTTTGTGAAGTTACATATGCATGTACATATGTTGTATACATGTATGTATACGTACATATATAGGCTGTACAGATAAAGTACATACATACATATCCATATCCACTTCTCTATGGATAGTATTAGGATGGGTGCAATCCTTTTTTGACATACTTTTGTATTGTTTCAGTCTGTTACAAGCATGCATTATTTCTGAAATAAACACGACCCAGTACCTAAAAATTAAAAAGATTAAAAAAAAATACTTCCATTAACAGGTTAAACGATGACTAATTGAAAGTGCAAGAGGTCAACTAGTAGTTCAGTATAATAAGTTTCCACTATAAAATGGCACTCTAAGCCTGGAATAGAGGAGGACAGTTTGTGCTTTAAGGCAGACAGTCTACACAAAGTGTTTTCACTTGCAGCTGGTCTGGTACCCTGCACACCTGTACAAAGTAGTAGAAAGACTCTTCCCTTTACAATCACTTCTTTCAGACAATTCTGGTCAACAGAAGTAGGACATAGAGAAGTGAGTAGCTGCTTGAATATCACTATGGTCTGGATGGTCCAATTATAACCAGACTTAGTGAGCCCCGACATGGATTTGTCTGGTCCAGAGTAGTTCATGATAAGGCACTATGAGTCAGCAGTATTGAAGGATGGAGAGATCACCCCCTGGGTAAGGGGGAGAAATGAGGGAAATCTGACCCATTCTATGTTCTCTAGACTGATCACTGGGTCAGGTCAGCCTGGAACCCTTAGTACCCCATCCCAACCCCAATGTGGATCAGGAGTAGGCATGGGAGAGCCTAGTGTGTCCAATGGTTAGTTCTAGCCCTGGGCTAGCTTAGAGACACACTGTTGAGTCATTCCAGGCAAGGTTCAGATGGTGAAGAAGTGGAATTGTCATGCAATGCCATATTCAGCTGGTTGGTGCATATTGGATAGAATTTCCCTGGAGTTGCCTGAATAACAAAGTGGCAAACCATTTTCTAAATCTATCTATGAAGGGGATTTTCTCCTTCCTTCCTCTTTCCTCCCTTCCTGTTATGTGCCTTTCCGCTCAGACTTATAACCTCATTTGAAACTTGGTATGACTCTGGCAGAGGACAGCCCAGTCACCTGCCAATGGCCAGAGAGGGCATCCTATGATGAGGAACCTCAGGACAGAGAGCCTAGATCTCATCCAGACTTTGACTTCTGCTGCTATCCACCAAAAGTTATCAAAAGTTTGTTGAATGATGCAGGCTTAAGTTTTCTACTGACAATCAAACTTCTAATCTTTTATTTTTTTAAATTAATTTTAATTTTTATCAGAGCAAACAAAAATCATATGGTTTAGGGCCGGCCCGGTGGCTCACTGCTACAGTGCGCCGCTTGGGAGCACGGCGGCGCTCCCGCCAAGGGTTCGGATCCCACATACAGACCAGTTCCCGCTCACTGGCTGAGCGAGGTGCGAGTGCAACACTGAGGGTTGCGATCCCGTTGCTGGTCCCGGTCCGGTACAGGCGTGACACTGAGGGTTGCGATCTGTTGCCAGACACGAAAAAAGACAAAAAGGGGGAAAAAAAAAAAAAATCATATGGTTTAAATCAAATTGCTCAAAAAAATTTTTTTAAAAACTACCAAGGCAAACAATTTCAACACTTTTAGCTTTTTTTAAATCAAATAACCCAGATGGAACTAGGCAAGCTGTCACTGCCACCCCAGACCCCACTGGGGTCCTGAGACGTGGAGTGGGGGAAGCCAAACCCAGACACAACCAGGTAAAGAGCACACCAAAAACACCATTTTCCCACGGGTAGCCCTCCATAGCCCCTGCAATTGCCATGGCTGCTGCAAAAGCAGCTAGTCTTTCTAGCAGCAGTCACAGCCACTGTGTAGATGTCACACCAGACTCTCAACTTCATTGACACAAGGAGAGGCACCAGCAGAGACCAAAAAAAAAAAAAAAAAAAAAAAAAAAGAGGTCCTCTCTCCACAAAGCACACTCCAGAGTAGTAGAAGAAGCATCTGATTTATGATAATAGAGGAGGACTTGATCACACCTGTCTCAGTACTGGACAAATTATCTAGGCAACAAACCAACAGAGGAACAATTAACCTATCAGATGGAAAGAACTAATCTATGGTTATTATAAGGGGAAGGGAGAGGGAAACAGGGAGGGGGAGAGAAAAGGGGGAGGGGGAGGGGGAGGGGGAAGGGGAGAGATTGGATAAGGGGCATAAAGAATAAGAATGATTTGTAACAATGAATATGCTAATAAAAACATAAATAAATAATATGCTAATATTGTCATTTTTTCATTTATCTATCTTATCCCTCATCTATTAACTTCCTGTTATAATCGTTTATATTTTAGCTCTTTTATACCATCTACCACATTTCCTCTCCCCTTATATTATTATGATAATTAAGAACTCTTCACTAAAAAGCCAATGAGTTTTATTTTCGTTTGTACAATTTTTTCTTTATATTTAATATTCCCTCTTTATTTCATTTCTTTAATTTTCTATGTAGCTATATTCAAATTTTCACAAAATATTCTACCTTAACTATCCATATATGTATATATACATATACACATACATTTTTTCCAAATGGCCAAACATGTCAGATCATTTCTGAATCCCAAAATAGCTGGGCCTATTTTACATACCACTGGGCTTCTTCTGGCTGTTTTCCTGTGTTGGTTCCCTGCCTCCTGGGTTCCATTTCTCCTTCTTTTTTTGATTTATTTCCTCAATTTGCTGAAGAACTTATTTTGAATGTTTCCTAGAGAAGGATCCTCAGCTAGCAAAATACTGAGTCCTCGCAGGTTTAAAAATGTTCTATCTTCACATTTGATTGAAAGTTTTCCAGCTGTGTATAAAATTCTAGATGGAAAATAATCCTCTCTCAGAATTTTGTTGACTTTATTTTTTTCTTCTAGCTTCCAGTATTGATGTTAAGAAATCTGATAGCATTCTGATTTTTATTTGTTTGTGACAAGTTTGCCCCCTCCAAAGCTTTAATAATTTATTATTTCTGGAGTTTTGAATGTTGCTCACAACGTGCCTAGGTATGGGTAATTTTTTTCATTCACTGTACTGGGCTCTAGATTGAAAGCACCTTTTAAAACCTTGAGTACCTTGACCAGCAGTTCTAAAAATTTTCATGTATTATTTCTTTGATAATCTCCTTTCCTTTATTTTATGTGTTCTTTCTCCCTGGAAATCACATTAGCCAGATGTTGAACCTCCACTTAAATTTTTACTTAATTTTTAAATGTGCCATTTAATTTTTTATTTATTATTTCCCCCCTATTTTCTATCACTTCATCTTTTCATTCTACCTTTTGGCAACTCCCCAATTTTGCTTTCTGGCTCTTCTGTTACGTTTTTAAAGTGTTTAGTTAGTTACATTTTTATTTCCAAGATCTTTTTCTTGTTCACTTTCTAAAAATTTTACTGCAAAAAATTTCAAGCAGTTTGGTATTCAGATTAATGCCTTACACATATGTGCTCAGTGAGACTGTGTTATAGTCATCATCCTTCCTCTACAGCATAGTGTGGTCCATGTCCTACACTGAGGAGGTAGTACATAAATACATAAAAGTTATAGTTAGCTAAGGCCTGCTGCCTACTGCTTTCTTCCCAGCCATCAAGCTAGTATTATGACCTTTCACACTGCTTGGACAGGTAGCAAAAAAAAAAAGAAAAGAAAATATTCCTGGGCTTGCCAGTTAGTTCAGTTGGTTAGAGCATGGTGCTGATAACACCAAGGTCAAGGGTTCAATTGCTATACCAGCCAGCTGCCAAAAAAGAAAATATTCATTTCAAACTTTGCTCTCATTTGTAAATATTAAAAAAGTATTTATTTTAAAAGGCTCAGAGGTAAGATTATGGATTTCAATCCAACAAGGCTTTCCTTGGGAGTGTCTCATGCACTCCCAAGAACTCATTACACAACAGCTTCTTGCTAAGGCAAATGGAAGGCTACCAAGTGCTGAGGCAGAGCCAAAGATTTCAGCCTAGCCTGGCTGGTGGCAGCTCCTCTAACACCCTCCCCACCCCTGGATCTAAAGGACCCCAGAGTGAGCATCATCTCCGAAAAGGCTAGGCAACAACTGAGTTATTCTGGCCACTCCTAGGAGATGAGGATGATGCTTGGCTTAAAGATGGTTCCAAAAACAAACTGACTTTCTGAGCCTTGTGTTGTGACAAACACCAAGCAGTCTATTTAAAAGTCACCTCCCTTTTAAAAAATACTGCACAACTCAGAGCAGTCTTATAGTGGTTAGCACACAGGATCACTTGGTAAGTGCTCACAGACTAGCATCTCCCACCCCCAAACAGAAATAAGCCATTGGAACCTGCTTTCTGACACCCTTCTGGAGCTCTCCCATACTTGGAATCTGGATAATGGCACCACGATGTCCGAAGCATCAAGACAGGTTAACTTGGCAATGTGATACAGTCAGGTGATACTTTGGCAATGCTGTAAGTTGGGTTTTTTTTTTACAGAAGTTTGATAGAACACATAATTTCAGAGATTAATTCAGTTTTGTGTCACTTTAAAGACTAATGCAATCTTAGTTTTAGCTCGAAACATTACCAAGGAGTAAAAAAACGTTGGTAATATGGCAAATATAGGACAAACTTTCATCCCTCTCATAGGTCATAGCCTGACGATAAATGTCAGATGTCTGTCCTGCTGTTAAGACAATATGTATAATGGCACAGGGCATGTGCGTGGATCTTCTGGACCCAAACCTGATGAAGACTAGCTGCTGGCATGCCTTTCCTCCATCACACCCTTCGCTCCAGCACTAACACATCTTTTCAAAGCTCCCTCTCCCCCACCGCTGGCTCTGCTCATCTGCGTGGTTGCAGCCTGTTATGTAACTGCCACCTTATCAAAGCACTAAAATTCAGAACTGCTGTATATTTCTTAAATTATGCAAAGCTTGACCTTATTGCTGGAAAATACCTAGCATTTTTAATCATCTTCAGAGGTCCTGGCAGCATTTTGAAGAGCTATTAGTGCACTGCTAGTCATTCCTCTGATCTATGCTCAGGCAACAAGGAGAGGATTGATAACTTTTAGACTGATAAATGTCTAAAGCAGTGAGTCATCTCTTTAGAGCCTCATTATTTCATCAGTGAGTCATCTCTTTAGAGCCTCATTATTTCATCACAGTTTTCATGAAATAATTTGATAATAATAATATAATTAAATAAATGTAATCATAAATACAATAATAGCACTTGAAATAGTGTTTGGCTTACTATGTGCCAAACACTGTTTCAAGTGCTTCACATTTACTAACCATCCTGTGAGGTAGAAATTATTTTTACTTGTATACTTAAAATTATTTTCATAATTTTTATTCTCATTTTATTATTATTTTTTTATTTTTAATTTTTTTTTCCTTTTTGTCTTTTTTCGTGACCGGTAACGGGATCGCAACCCTCAGTGTCGTGCCCATACCGCGACCTGCAACGGGATCGCAACCCTCAGTGTTGCACCCGCACCGCGCTCAACCAGTGAGCGGACCAGTCTCTATATGGGATCTGAACCCTCGGCGGGAGCGCTGCCGCGCTCCCAAGCGCCACACTCTACCGAGTGCGCCACTGGGCCGGCCCTTTATTCTCATTTTATTGATGAGAAAACAGAGGCAAAGGTATGTCTAAGGACATGTATCTAGAAATGTTGGATCTGGGATACATGCCCAGGCAGTGTGCCCCAGAGCCTCGCCCTAATCACTACACAAACTCCCCTCGTCCTTGTGGCCCAGGGTTCCATGTGCTTGGCGAGATCTTGGCACATGTTTGGGTTTGGCTTTCTTGGGTGTCCTGTGGTGCAGACAGTTGGCAGGCCCCAGAGGCTAGGCATCCACACATCAGAAGGTACTCACAAACACCTTGGCACCTGGGGTATTTCCAACAAGAATTCCACTATACTCAATATTTTGCTACAGTATGCTTAGAAGTACTTTGAAAAATAATTTGCCTCCTGGGGCCCCTATCAATGGGAAAGACAGCAGCTTGGGCCCAGGCCAGTTTGAGCCTGAAAAAGTACACAAGCTGCAGTGCTGAACTGTTGCTATTACATTCTGGATGGGAATCTGGTTGTGAAGTAACCCAAACCTGCTCCTGAAATGAGAAAGCATGAGAAAAGCTTAATAGTGTCCAAAGGGGCAGAATCAGGGAGCTCAAAAAAGAAAGCAAAACCAAAGACATAAGCTTTAAGGCAGATTTTCCCAAAGGCTCTAAGGCAGATTTTGTAGAAGATAATAGATATAGAAATGGTGGATCTGGGATACACCCCCAGGCAGTGTGCCTCTCATCCTCACCCTAACCAGTACATAAACTATATCAGGTTCATCAAGGGAGTTTTTTTTTGCAGATACTAAGGTCTTACCCTAGACCTACTGAATTAGGGTTTTCCCTATTGGGTTGAGGGGTCTGGATTTTTTAAATCTTCTCAGGTAGTTCTGACGTACTCTAAACACTGGTAACTGTTGCTTTGGATCTCTGGGGCTTCACAGCCAGGCATCAGAGAAAAATGCATTACAAATTGAATTTTCAATTCAACAAGTAGCATTCAGGTCTGAGAATCAGGGTTCTAGTCTCAGCTCTACTAACAGCTTGCTGGTTAACTTTGGGGATGTCCCTTGGCCTCTCTGAACTTCAGGTTCCTCATCAGTAAGATCAGGGGACTAGGCTCTGCTCAGCTGTAAATCCTGTGCTTCCTACCTAAGCATTTACTGAAACAGAACTGACATAAGTCCTAAAAGGAATGGTCAGATGAGTACCTAGAAGGGCAAAGATGGGTTGGAGTGGGGCCTGAGGCCTTGATAACTGGGAGAATCTGGATGGGGGTGATCATCGTGACAGGGCAGCCATTCTAGTAAGGACACAGAGACCCAGATGTGAGTCTTGTGGGAGAAGTGAGTTGGGAGGGAAATGAGAAGGCATGTCTAAGTAAAGGGGAAGATTTGTAAATAAGGATGGGAAGGTAAGATGGTTCCAGGTTATAGATGCAAGGAGAGCCAGATATGCAGATGTGGGACATGATAGAACCTAAGAAGAGAAGTGGCAATGGAAAGTGGTGTTTTGAGAAGATGACTGTGGCAGCCCATGTAGGATGCGTAGGATGGGAAGGATGGGAGGGGGATTGGGGCAGGCCTGGGGGCTCAGCTAGGGAGTGACACTTGTGTGCCAGGAAACAAGCTTATTTTAGAGATGATGTCGCCTTGACCTGAAGAGGTGGCAGTGGGAACTGGAAGGGAAGAATACAGACCCTGAGATTGTGGGTGGTTCTTATGGTTCTTTGGTTACTTGTTTTTGCTTTTTACTTGTCTATAGTTTTGGTTGTCTCTCTAGTAAGCAGATACTGCTTTGCGTTAAGAAAAATATATATACAGTTTAGCATTTCCTTTGGAAAACCTGCATACAAATCTTCACCCTTTTGCGGCTCAGCCCTTCCTTCACTAGTCTGTTTCTCTTTAGAACTCCCATTCTCACCTTTTTTGCCCACTCATCTGTAGCCCATGCCCCTTGTCCCTTTGCTAAGAGGCTTCTGCAGAGGATTCCTTTTTCTTGTCTAGACCATTCTGCTGCCAGCCTCTTCTACTGCAAATCTGGCTTTGCACGTAAGCCTTGAGGAGAGACTCCTCCCAGAGCCCAGGATCAGCAAACTCCAGCATCCTACAGTGGCTCAGACCAGGACCCTACCAGCTCTTTTCATCAAGCCTTCTTTGTGGAGCCAACCATCTTTCCATTCTTGAAACCAGTCTCTTGGTGTCTGACTCAAAATCGTCTTCTCCAAAAGAATATCTGTCACCTCCCAGGGAAATGCTCCCATCCACGAGGAAGACCACTGAAACTTTCAGCCTCACAATCCTCTGACCCACCCAACTTCTATGACCATTCCTTTACTTCCTTGGCCACCTAGCAGACTTCATGGCCCCCAGAACTCCTGTAACATGTCAAACTCTGAAATCCCATTTTGAACATGAACTCCTATCACTTGGCTTCTTGGATGTCCATATTCCAACTAAATATCTAGTCCTTAGTACTTTTCCTAGATCACTTTTCTGTCAAGCATCCTGGCATTTAAATTGCCTTCATCAGTATCCTGAATTCCCTCATTCTCTGAAGCTCTGCTAAGCTTGCCATGCCACCCTCTAACCCAGTACTAATCATGCCCTCCCTCTAGAGAAAAACTGTCTAGCCATGCTATAAGGCTCCCTTACAAATGTGGGGCCTTATAGTTCTAATAAGGTCCCTTAGTCAGTTCAGCTGCCCACACCCCACTGAATCCCTCTCCGACCACCAGTTCTATTAGAGACCCTCATATTCTACTCTCGTTTTCCCCACTCTTTGAAAATGGTCTTACCTCTGATTTCACCAGGAAATGGGAAGCCGTGAGTTATAAAACTCTTATATTCCCCTCTGTCCAGCTCTGAACTTCTTCATATCTTTAACCATCTTTTCCACCTTTCTGGGAAGAAATGTCCTGCCCCTTTAAGGTTGACTTCTGTGTCTGAGTTCAGACCCTCCCATCTTACTAACAGCTTAACTTAGTTGATAAACTCTTCTTTCTTGTACCTTCAAACCCTCCTTCCCTGCTATTCCCCATTAAGCAACAAAAATGCTTTGACATTCCCCTCCACTACCACCCTCTCATCTTCTTGCTACTGCTAAGATCTTTGGAAAGTTTTGCTATTTTTGTAGGAATGATGCATGTTCATGTGAACGTTTTAAACAATACAGAAGAGCAAAAAGAAAATTACTGTTACCCAACATCTTACCACTCATAAATAACTGCTATTAGAATTTGGTGACCATGCTTCCAAATTATTCTCTGTGTACATACAGATTCACAGAAGTATGTATACAACTTAACACAGAAGAGACTACCCTGTATATGCTCTTCTGTGACCTGCTTTTTGTAACCAAAAATATATCCCTAGCATTTTTCCATGTCAATATCCTATGTTTTATAACTACAAGGCATTCTAGTAAATGTAAATAATATAATTACTTCCTTATCCCCTATGGATTTGTTTCCTTTTTTATTTTTATTTTTTGCTACTATAGATAATGCTGTGTTGAATATTTTTGAATTTGTGAGATTATTTATTTATGGAAAATTCCTTAAAAGGGTTTGTTGGATAAAATATACTCACATTTTATGGTTGATATATACTGCAAAATAGTCTTCTAGAATGGTTATACTAATTTAGATTCCTATCAATGGTGACCATTTCCCTTGGGACCCCTGATTTTTGTTAACGTTTACAATTTTTACCTAACTGATATCAAGAATGAAAGAGGACAGTATTACAGATGCTACAGACATTATAAAGATAAGAGAATATTTTGAGTAACTTTCACCCATTATTCTGAAAATGTAGATAAAATGGACAAACTTCCTAGGAAGAAGCTTGCCAAAACTGATACAAGAATAAACAGAGTATCTGAACAGTCCTGTATCTATTAAATTAAATCTATATTTTAAAACTCTCCTGCAAAGAAATTCCAGGCCTCCAAAGGGCGTCACCAATGTATTCTATTAAATATTTAAGGAAGAAATAACACCAAACCTTACAAAAAGTCTTCCAGAAAATAAAATTTCCCAACTTGTTTACTGACGCTAGCCTAACCTTGATACTAAAACTTCAGGGGGACTTTTTTCCCCCCTGATGCTCAATTCAGGATAATTAGTATATTCAACATTGTACAACATAATCATTTTTTTGTGGCCGTTTACCAATTTCTTGCTAACCAGGAGGACATTTAAAGAAAAAAATCACAGGCCAATCTCTTGAACATGATGATACAGTCACTGGCACTGTTAAATACAACAGTGGTTTGTTGCCTACCTCCATAACTGAGAAAAAAGCTAAATTTTAGTTAGAGGTCAATGAAAATCAAGATGTAATATTTTTCCTATCCAAGTTCACAGACACCCTGAATTCTATTCATGAGCCACTTGGGGATCTGTGAACTCCAGGTTGAAAATTCCTGCACTCAAGCAATAGTGCTGGAGGCAGCCTAGATCACTGGGGAACCAGAGCTCTAGTCCAAATGGAAATCTTACCAGTTTAAAGCCTTAGTGGGGGCTTCTGTGCTAGGGATGCCATAGGTCTTCAAACACTTTTTCAGTTGGATTTCTTTTAAGATGACTCCTTTTGATTTTGCATTTCACACATTTCTTTGTTCTCTTTCCAATATGCTTTTACTTTGTTTAATATAAAGAACTTTACTAAACATTTCAGTTCCTTTATTCCCAAAATAAAGTCCCATGATCACAGTGTAGAACTGGCAAATCAAGCAAACCATTCCTTTGATGACACCCATACTATTTAGCTACACATTTGTAAACAGAACATTTTAAATCATTTTGTGGCTAGCATTCTAAACAAAGCCAACTTGGCTCCAGACCAAGCACTCACAACACCCTGTGGAAGGTCACCTGAGAGAAACATATTAAGACTGGGGTCTGACATGGCTCCAGCTTGCATAACTGGCATGCACACTGAGGATCACTTGAACTCTTTTTGGAAAGTTCAATTACGAAGTTTTTTGGCTGTCTTCCCGAACACTCTCCTGTTGAAAGAAAAATGAACTAAATGCAATAGTTGTATTTTTACCACTTCTTTTGAATTCATCTCTGTGCAAAGGACATAATATATATATAAATTTTTAATGAAAATGTAATTTTATTAATAATATTTTTTACATTCTGGGATGTTGCAGAGCAGTTAGGAGGGAGGGTAAGAGGGGAAAGGGGAAGGAAATAGGATGGAAGGAGGAAGGAGGAGGGGTGGGATTGAGGCCTGTGGCACCCCCCCCCATTCCCACAGGGGAGACCAGGGTCTTCCAGCAGTGGCTTGGTCATTGCTAGGCTAGGTGCAGATGTCAGGGGGCATAGCAAAAGCCCTCACCTCCCACCGTCCCAGCTTGGGAACCCGGGGCCCTTCTTGCTACAGCTTGGTAATCGACGCTGGGCTGGTTGCATGTGCTGGGAGGGCTTGGCTGAGGCCCCAGGCCCCCCACTGCCCCAGGTCAGGAGAGCCCAGGGTGCTTCCTGTGACAGGTCGGTGGTCTCCACTGGGCTGGCTGTGGGTGCTGGGGGCTCCACTGGGCTGGCTGTGGGTGTTGGGGGGGCATGGCCGAGGCCCCCAGCCTTCCCCCATTTCTGGTAGCCCAGGGGACTTCCAGTCCTTCTAGGTGTTATAGGTGTTCTTTGGTGAAATGAGACCTTTACTAGTAAATACCAAACTTTGTCTCTGGTTGCAGGTAATTTGTTTTTTCTTTCATTTCTGTGTTGGATTATCTGCTGTTCCCACTATTTAAACTCTGTGCTGGAACTAATTTGTTGTCCTTTGCTTACTTCTAAAATGGGGGAACTTCTGGTGGGGACCAGCACTTGAGCTCTGTGGTTGAGCTAAATTGCTGCTTTGCTGTTGATTCCCTAAGGAAGGCTTTTTGTGCAGCTCAGGTTTTAATGGTTGGCTTTATGGGTACTTCCGGCTCTCGAGAGATCTGAAACTCTGGTCTGGGCCTGAGTCTTTTCATCAAACTGCACCCCATGCAATTCTATATTCCTGACCCGTCTCCTCTGAGTGGTCCTACACTGATTGGGGGGCAGATCAGCTGTCCTTGCTATGTTCCAGTGTTCCCCCCGCTGGGCCCATCTCCCCCCCCCCACCCCACGCCCCGTGCTGCAAACACTTCCCACAGGACGGGCCATGCTTTGGTCCCTTGCAATGACTCGCCAGCCTCTGAGTGGCTCCTTTTTTTCAGTTGTTGTGGCTCCTCGCTCCTATGTGGGTCCACGGGAACCCTATTAGTGGTCTTGCTGGCCTGGGGGCCACTAAGGCCCTCTTCTCCCCTGACTCCTCCAAGCAACTTCATCCAAAGGGCACAGCTGGGGTGTTTGCCAGCTCCTGCTCCGTGCACTCAGCAGCTCCAGCCTGGATGCAGCTGGGGCTCTAAATGGTCAGAACAGTTTTTTCTTTCTTTCATCATGGCTTCTGCTGCCTTCATACACTCTGTAAGTCTCTTCTCCTCTTCCCCTGAGCTCTGGCGGCCCCAGCTTGGCTGTCACTGCTTTTTTACAGTGTAAATTGGTTGATTTGTGGGAGAGAGTGACACTGGAGACTATCTATTCCACCATCTTGACCAGAAGCCTCGTAATATTTTTAAAAAACTTATCCTGATACTCAACTAGAGTCCAGGATTGATATTTTTCATTATGAAATATTTAGACATACAGAGAAATACAGAGGATAAATACAACAACTGTATATTGGGACTATCCAACTACCCAGCTCTAGCAGATCTGAACATCTTGCTGTATTTTTCTCTAGTAGATTGTTCATAAAAAACAAAACATTGAAGATACAACTGAAACTCTGTGTACCCCTCACTGATCCCACTCCCTTTCCTCCCTCTCCAGAAATAACTACTACAATAAATTTGTTATTAATCATTCCTAAGCATGTTTTTCCAGCTTTCCAACATAGGTATCTATAAACCATATAGAAAGTATTTTTGAATGTTTTCAAAGTTTATATGTATGGTATCACACTATGTGTTGCTATGAAACTTGCTTTTTTTGTTCAACATTACATTTTTTAGTTTTAGCCTTGTTAGTAGATGTGACTCTGGTTTAATATTTTAAATTTCATTTTTTGGACATGCCTCAATTTATCTATGATTCTGTTTTTATGTTATCTCTTCTAACCAGATCTCAGACCAGCTCCTCAAAAAAGAACATATACCTAAAGAGAATCAAGTGGGCCTGTAAGAATTGGCCCCCTTTTATTTCCAATAGTTCCTAGAAAATGAGCACCAAGTTTAAGGCAAGTATTGTTAAGGAGATGATTCTAAGTTGAATCACGAGCAGGTGTGGGCAAGAGTATATTTCACTAGAATAGTTCCATGGTGTAGCTGAGTATTTTTCCTGGCTGTGAAACAGCCAAATCTGATTCTTTGGCCATTCCAAAGGATCTACAAGGCACTAAAATCTTTTGCCAAACTCCTTTCTGTCTGAAATAGTTTAAGTGGATTCTATAGTTTGCAACTAAAACTCTGACCAATAGAATGGGGTTCAAGCAAGTTTGAGAGCCTCATTAGCACATTTTCCTTCTAGAAACATCTTAAAGCTCCACTTGTATTTAGTTACACACCTAGAAATAGTCTGTAAGTAGTAAGAGTGAGGCCTATCACTTCTTCCAGAATTTTAGAAATAAACGCTATTTGATTCTTGACCTTTACCATAAATATTAACTTCTCACAAGCCTAGGACTTCTCTGCAGAGCTGAGACTTCAGCACATTTATTTCTGTTCTTGCAATAGTTAATCCCTTCATTCTCTTAGACCCCATCAAGATAGTCATTATTTTTATATTATTGTATATCTTCATTTTAAACTCAAATATTAATTTATCTTACCTTATACTTTTGTATTAGCAGAAGGATACTCAAGATCAGAAAGAATTCTCAGACTCAATTGTAAACCTGAATGAAGACATATTATACAAAATCTGTCTGGGTATCTTATTCAATCATTTTTATTATATTCACAGAATTATGCAACCATCTAATTTTAGAACATTTTCATCACCCCAGAAAGAAGCCCCTTGATCCTTTAGCAGTAATTACCCATTTCCCACCAACCTTCCAGACCTAGGCAACCACTAATCTATTTTCTGTCTCTATAAATTTTCCTTTTCTAAATATTTCACGTAAATAGAATCATACGGTATGTAGTCTTTTGTTACTGGCTTCTTTCACTTAGCATAATAGGTTGTAGATTTTGTCTATGCTGTACCATTCCTTTTTCTTGAAAAATAAAACATATGTCACATTTATTTATCAATGGATCAACACTTATATTGTTTCCACTTATTAGCTACTATGGATAATGTTGCTATAAATATTGGTGCACAAGTTTTCACGTGGACATATGTTTTAACTTCTCTTAGGTGTATACTTAAGAGTGAAACTGCTGGATCATATGATAATTCTATATTTAACTTTTTGAGGAACTGTCAAATTGTTTTTCCAAAGCACCTATACCATTTTACAATTTTCCCAGCAGTGAATGAAGTTTCCAATATACCCACATCCTCGTCAACACCTGTTATTGTTTGTCTTTTTTATTTTAGCCTTCCTAGTGGGTATAAATGGTATCTCACTGTGGTTTTAATTTGCATTCCTCTCATGACTAAAGATGGTGAACATGTTTTTCTTTTACTTATTGGCCATTTCTCTACCTTCTTTGGAGAAATGTCTATTCAAAGCCTTTGCCTATATTTTTAATTGGATTTTCTTTTTATTGTTTGAGTTGCAAATGTTCTTTATATATTCTTAATACAAGTCTCTTCTCAGATATATGATTTGCAAATATTAACTCCTATTCTGTGAGCTGTCTTTTTACTTTCTTGACAGTATCATTTGCAGCACAAAAGTTTTTAATTTTGATGTAGTCCAATTTATTTAGTTTTTCTTTTGTCATTTGTACTTAAATTTTTTTAACTGAAACATAATCGATTGTACTGGACTTCATCAAAATTAGAAATTTCTTGCAGATCAACTAGAACTGTCATACACTGCTGGTTGGAATGCAAAATGGTACCACCACAGGCAATTTGGGGGGGTAGTTGTCTTTTTTTTAACATTTACTTGTACATTTTTGTGTGGAACAGTGTGTTGTTTCAATATGTGCATATACTGTGCAATGACCCACTTAGGGTAGATGGCATAGTTTTGTACCCATTAGTCTACCACTTTTCACAAGAAATATTTTGGGGTGATGGAAACATTCTCTATCTTGACTGTGGTGGTAGTTATACCACTTATGAGTTTGTCAAAGCTCACAAAACTTTGTAACCTTGGGTTACACCAAAAAGAGTGATTTTTACTGTATGCAAATTTACCTCAGTAAAAAAAAAATTAAACTTAAAAAAATTCAAGGAGAGAAGTCACACCTATGGTAGTGATTACTACTGTGGAAAAGAAAAATGAATGTTCACCAGTAAGCGCTCATATATTAGACAGTTGCACCAACTCAAATTTTACATTTGTTTGATGACTGCTATGAAATGTACTGTTCTAACCAAAACAAAAATGAGTATGTTCAGCTGTTTTCTTGAACAGGGGGAAAAATATGGCTCTGACTGAAATATTTGGAATTAAAGTCAATGGTTTCTGTATATAAGTAGCAAACCAAATACTTAGAACATATTTATGATATGTTAAGCATGAAAGCTAAATCTTGATCAGAATACAGGGAGAGATATTACACACAATTTACAGTATGAATTCTTATTAGTACTAATAGGCTATATTTATTCAAGCCATGTTGACAAGGTAATGCAGTTCGTTCTTCAAGATACCCTGAAACATTAAAGCTTAGGTTAAATACTCATTTTGAAAGGTAAGAACAGCATCAGTCATCAAATGTTAAGCCACTTCTCTTCAATTCTTAAAGTGCTTTAAGTACCAGGATTTTAAAGCATTTTGGCAAATAGCCTTAATACAAATTATAATTCAAAGAAAACTTTCAGTTTTTAACTTGAAGCAACTACTCAAAATCAAAATGAGCTATTAGGTGATTACATAATCCTCAGCGTCCATAAAGACCACTGTTTACTAGGCCCTGGCTTCAGAGAACTATAACACTAGTGTATTCAGTCCGGATCCCAAATACAAAAATGTCCACATCCCAATCCAGTGCTACAAGTAGTTCCCAAACTTTTGCTGCATTATGTGATGTTACTTTAGAGCCATAAAGACAAATATTTGCTTAAATTTTAAACAAAGCACTGAATATGCATCTCCATTGTTTTAGAAAATAGGAAAATGTATGTTAAGGGATTAAAGGAAAGACAAAATTATTTAAAGAAAGTGGATTTTTAAGAGAAAGGTCATTAAAAATACTAAACCTTAAATGTCTGATTAGTCAGAATTTAAGATCTGGAAAATAATTTCTAAGATAAATATTAAACCTTCGACATTACTCAAGTGAATCCTTTCATTCCCTTTTTTAGCAGCCAGATGCTGCTGGCCTTGGCACCATATGTTACTGTCAAACCAAGTGAAAAAAAAAAATATATATATATATATAATATATGTATATGATACACGCACATGTGCATGTATGCGTGCGTGTGTCTCTAAATCTGGAATCATTTGTGGGGAAAGTGTTTCCTGACCTCTGTCAGTTCTTGGCTGAATGGCTTGGTGAAACCACTGGCCACTTTCATGTATCCCTCCTTCCCCCACCTCCAACATCTCCAAAAGGAAAAAAGCCACTTACCTCAAAATTAAACTTATAGCTTTGTGGTCCTTTCTGAAAACCTAGTTCTGCCATTCCAAATGGGGTTCCTCCCCAACCTGGGATGTTCCAGTCAAGTACAATCTGGGGCAAGTTTCTGGAATCTACAGACCCACTCCCAGGGCAGTCCAGACTGGAAACAGACTTTCCCAGTCACTGGGCAACAAACCCTCTGTGCTAATCCCAAGAGTACATTTCTACTTAGTTAAATGGATGCTTTCTTAACTGAGAAATAAAATGAAAGATAAATATGAGGTTAAATATGTATGCCAACCAAACAGAATATTAGATCAAAAATATATTTAAATTAAGATATTCATGAACTTGAAGCTAAAATTTTGGTGTTAAGACCAAAGCTTATGAATGCATCTTTTTAAGGTTGGTTAAATAACTGCTGTCACTGAAGCCCTACTGATCTAGACTTGATTTCACACTGTATTCATTACCATTTCTCTTTTTAAGGGACAAGCAAGATTCTCAAAGCACTAACTAGATGTGATCTTTACATCGGTCATTAGTGCAATATTAAAATAAATCTTTTAAATGACAACTTTCCAACTCCAGTCTTCCTTAAAATACTTAATTTGGATAGGTCTAAAAGTTCATCAGGAGACTCCTGCCTCCAGGCAGATGGAATAGACATACTTCTTCCTATTCTTCCCAGTAAGCACAACTGCAAACCCTGGGCATTACATATAAAGCAAATGGAAAGGTGGAAAGAAGGCAGCAGATAAACTGGGGCCTTGGGACCTGAGGAACAATACAGTGGCGATTTCCCTGGGGTTTCTTTTTGCTTTATTCTAGGCTTGGAGCTGAAGATTCTAGACTTGGAGCTGAAGAAGCTGGCTATGGGGGAAAACCAACAGTTGCAGACAAAAACAGTCCCAACAAAAACCTACCTCTGTAAGCAAAGGACCAGAAAAGGGGCAGTCTAGCAAGACAGAAACTTTCAGATAATAACCACTCTACTGCAGAGAGAGAGAGAGAGAGACACACACACACACACACACACACACCCTGTGGCCCTACTCCACCCATGCCAACAAAAACCTAATGAGTACCTAGAATTCTACCCCATCGGGGTGTAATGAGGCAGGGACTTTCATCCCTACAAGCTGGCAATGAGCCTCTCGTCTCCCAGCAGTGTCAGTGGAGACCACATAGCCAGGTTGGACTTCCACCCCCATCCAGCAGTGATGAGGTGCTCCCCTTCCCATTTGGGTGGTATCAGAGGAGGCGTAGGAAAAGTCAAGGTTTTCACAATCCCTACTGGTAATGAGACCACCCACACTGCACTTTAGTAGAGACCATGTGGAAGACAAAACACCCTTCCCTTCCCAGCAGTAAGTCAAAAGATGCCAAAAGGGGAGCCTAGATATCTACCTCCACCTGACTGTAACAAGGCAATGCTTCCCCTTCCCTGCTGGAGCCATGTCAGAGAAAATCAACTAAAACAGAAAAATAAGATCCAGAATCTCTCATAACATAATACAAAAATATCCAGGTTTCAATTGTAATTCACTTGTTATATTGAGAACCAGAAAATCTCAAACTGAATGAAAAAAGACACTCAAGAGATGCCAATACCAAGATGACAGAGATGCTATACTTATCTGACAACATTTTAAAGGAGCCATGATAAAAATGCTTCAACAAGCAATTAGGAGCACATTTAAAATAAATTTAAAAAATAGAAAGCCTCAGCAAAGAAATAGTCTCAGCAAAGTAAGAGAAAAGCAAGCAAACAAACAAAAACCCCAACAACAAATGGACAGAACTAAAAAATACAACAATTGAAATAAAAATCTCAGTGAATGAGCTCAATGAATGGAGGAGATAATGAAAAATCAATAAACTTGGAGATAGAACAATACAAATTACCAAGACAGAAAAGAATGAAAGAAAAAAAAAAAAAGGAACAGTCTATTGATAAACCTGTCGGATAATAACAAAAGAGCTAACATTTTTATGTCACTGGAGTCTCAGAAGGAGAAGAGAAAGGGCAGGGCTGAGAAAGTACTCAAGGAAACAATGGCTGAAAACTTCCCAAATTTGGCAAGAGACATAAACCCAAGAAGCTGAATGAACTGCAAACAGTATAAATCCAAAGAAATCCATGCCGAGAAATATCACTAAACTTCTGAAAACTAAAGATCGTACAGCCACTTTGAAAGACAGTCTGGCAGTTTCTTACAAAACTAAACAAAATATTCTTACCATTACCAGTAATGGGGCTCCTAGGTATTTGCCCAATTAAGTTGAAAACCTAGTCTACCAAAGACCTGCACACAGATGTTTTTAGCAGCTTTATTCGAAAGTGCTAAAACTTGGAAGCAACCAAGATGTCCTTCAGTAGGTTAATGATTAAACTGTGGAACATCCATATAAGGGAATATTAATCAACACTAAAAAGAAATGAGTTATCAAGTCAAGAAAAGACATAAATTAAACTTAAATGCATGTTACTAAGTGAAAGAAGCTCATCTGAAAAGGCTATATATTACATGATTCCCACTATACGACATTCTGAATAAAGCACAACTACAGAGACAGTAAAAAAAGATGAGTGGTTGCCAGGGGTTGGGAGAAGGAAGGGTGAATAAGTAGAACCTTGAGGATTTTCAGGGCAGTGAAATTATTCTGTATGATAATATAATGGTGGACATATGCCATTATACAATTGTCTGAACCCATAGAATGTGAACCACTCAACATCACAACCACGGAACCACACAACACCAAGAGTGAACCAATAATGTAATACTTTGGACTCTGGGTGATAACGATGTGTCAGTGTGGGTTCATAAATTCTCATAAATGTGCCACTCTGGTGTAGGATGTTGATAGTAGGGGAGACTGGGAGGGTGGGGGTCAGGGAATATATGGGAACTGTCTGTACTGTCTGCTTGATTTTGCAGTGAACCAAAAACTGCTCTGAAAAAAAGTCTGCAAAAGACGGTTAACAGGATGAAAAGACAAGCTATAAACTAGGAGGAATATTTGCAAACCACATATTTGACATATTCTATCAACAGTAAAAGAAACAATCCAACTAAAACATGGCCAAAAGACATGAAGGGACATCTCACCAAAGACAGACAGAAGGAAAGTGAGCACATGAAAAGATGTTCATCATCATTAGCCATCATGGAAATGCAAATTAAAACCATAATGAGCTACCACTATACATCTATTAGAATAGCTAATATAAAAAATAGTGTCAACACCAAATGCTGGTGAGGATGCAGAGAAACTGTATCACTCATACATTTCTGGCCAGAATATAAAGTGCTACATTTACTCAATAAAACAGTTTGGCAGTTTCTTAAAAAAATTAACATGCACCTACTATATGATATAGCAACTGCACTCTTGGGCATTTATCCCAAAGAAATGAAGACTTAGGTTCACACAAAAACATGTATGCCAATGTTTATATCAACTTTATTTATAATACTCCAAACCTAGAAACAATTCAGATGTCTTTCAAAGGCTGAATGGTTAAACAAACTGTGGTATATCCATATCATGGAATACTACTCAGCAGTAAAAAAAAAAAGAGCAAATTATTAATACAAGCATCAAACTGGATGAATCTCCACAAAATTATGCTGAGTGAAAAAAGCAATTCCAAAAGATCAAAAACTGTTTAATTCCATTTAGATAACATTCCTAAAATAACAAAACTTTAGAAATGGAGAACAAATTAGTGGTTGCCAATTGGTAAGGACGGGACAGGGACAGGAGGGAAGTGGGTGTCACCATAAAAGACAAGATGAGGAATCCTCCTGGTGATGGAATTTTTCTGTATCTTGATTCTATCAATGTCAACATCCTAATTTACAGTATTACAGTTTTGCAAGATGTTAACCTTGGGGGAACTGGATGCAGGGGATGGAGGATTTCTGTGTGATTTCTTACAACTGCATGTAAATCTACAGTTATTGCCAGATAAAAAGTTTACTTTAAAAAAGCTAATCAAACTGAATCTATTTCAAATCTGTTCTGTCATCTGAAATAGTTATTGCTTCTGAGACTTCTCTTTGCTATAATTTTGTTAGCAGCCCCCAAATTAAAAGGTTTCTGAGTTAAGGTTAAGTGTCGCAAACATTTGGAGGAAATAGACTTAGTACCTTGTGCCAAAATATCTACCCAAACAAACTTGCCTGCAGAAATCTCATCAGGGACATGTATTAGCTTACAGAATAATTAACTGTTTAGCTAGCATTGATATATTCTTGCTAATATTGCATATTATTTGAGGTTTCTTGGTTTTGGTTTGTTTTATTGTTTTTCAATTCCCTCAAATTATTCCTTTCCCTCCAAAAAGCTATGGGAAATTCCTTTTGTGAGTTAAAAAATTCATCTGTAAAACATGAGTACATTTTCATTAATATTTAAACAAAAAGGCAAAGTTCCCTCACTTCCCACTCCAGTCCTCTCCCCAGAGATAATCACCGTTGTTAATTTGAGCATTTCCTTCTGGATTATTTTTTGTATATTTCTAGACATATGTACAGTTTTTATGTGATTTTTGTTTGTTTTTGCAAAGATCATACTGTTTATATCATTCTTCAAATTCTCTTTCCCCATTTAAAACATCTTGGAAATGTACATATCAGTATGTTTAGATCTAATTTAACTCATTCTTTCCAACAGCCTTGAAGTACTCCAGGGTATCAATGTACTATATTCTAACCATTCACCTGTTGATGCTTATGATGGTTCTTATTGTTGCTACTGCAAGCAATATAGCCACCAGTGAAAATCCTTGCACATGTTTCTTTGAGCACAAATGAGGTTATTTCTCTAAGACAGAAACTTAGCAGAACCGGGGCTTTGGAGGCATAGCTAACCCTGTTGACTGGCTGAAGCAACACCTGCTCCCAAAGATTTCCAATCTTGTCCCCTCCAGCCTCCCACAACAAAGGCTGGAAAAGCTGGAAACTCACTTTCATCACTTTGCTTGGAGTGAGGGGTGGCCAGTGACCCACTTCAGGCCAATTAAACATCAGTAAAAGTTTGCTGGGTGGTCCCTAGGAATGTTTCTGCTTTCCACGTAAAAGAGATAGACATGACTGGCACTGTCTCTTCTTCCTGCCCTGATGGTGGCTGTGATGTTTGCAGGGGTGGCAACCATGTTACAACATGAGTAAGTCAAGAGAATCACTGTGATGTTGACCCTGCTATTAATGAGTTGCTGAGCCAAAGCCACCAGCAGTCTACCCCCAGACAGCTTATTATGTGAGAAGAATAAACTCCTATTTAAGCTGCAGTAATTCTGGTTTTCTGCTACTTGCAGCCAAATGTATTCCTAAACTGATTCAGTACTAAATTTCTCTCTAAAAAGTCTGAACTCACTCTTCATTAGTATTGTGGTGAATATTGCTGCCTGTCATGCAGGCGACCAGGGCTCAGGAAAAAAAAAAGTCTGTGCTCACTTTATTCTCTCATAAAAATCTATTAAGAGTATTCATTTCCCAAGCCTTTACTTTTAATATCGGCAGTTATTTAAATGTTTAACCAAACAGATGCATGAAAATGTTTCACATAAAGTGGAGCATCATTTCGTACATTTATTGGTCAGATTTCCTCTTCTATGACTTTCTTGTTCATATCTCTTGTCCACTTCCTACTGTATTGTTTGACTTTTTCTTATTGATTTGTAAGAGGAAATTTCCAGATAGTAAAGTAGGCCGAGTTAAACTTAAAGGGAGATTTGTCCCTGCATATTTACACTATCAACCAAATCAAACATAAGTGTAAGAAATAAACCTTATATGACAAGCCAGGGACAGTCATCTCCAAGTGGTGCCCCACCACGTGGCAATGTGTTAAGAAGTAATTCAATTTGTGCAAAACAACAAGCCCGTGCTTAGTACTTTCTTTGTAAATCTACACCTAAAGAAAGGTTTATAGAAGAGTGACACACTGGCAAACCATGCAGAGTCCTTAGCGTAAAACATCTCTTTTAACTGTCACATCAAACCCAAGAGGCAGTCATTATTATTCCTATTTTACAGAATAAATGATGAAAGTAAACATTTAAAATCAATAATTTCCTTGGTACTCCCCAAACTTAAACCATTCCAGGCCCAATATTTAAAAACAAAATGAGTGTTCATCTGAAATTAAAATTACGTAAAATATATTGTGCCTATCTGAAGACATCAACATGCTTAAGCTAGAAAGACGCTGAACCTGTTTAGTGGTTTATGAATCTGAAGAAGCTATTCCAAAATTTGGCTCTCAAGTTTACCACCACACTATAGACAACCAAAATTATTTCCATTTTTTTAAAGTAAAAAACTAAGCGAGTAGGATTTTAATGCTTCAGCAAGAACGAACTACTAGCCAGCCACCCCACCCCAGGGAGGCAGGTAAGGAATTCCCATAATCAGTTAACAAACAACCAATTTGACACTGGAAAACAAAATAGGCTGTTAAAGATAATAAAAGATTGTCATGAAAAGATATGTAAACAAATTGAATAGAACAGGCACTATCCTTGAGTACTTATACATGGTTTGGATTTTGGATAGATTGACTTTTTGCTTTAAAAATCACAGCAGCTAAATGGGAAAGTTGGCCAAGCTCCTGCTCCTGGAGTCAGGTGGGGGCAAGAGGAGGGCTGAGACTCTGACAATTACTTCCCTGCTTTATGCCACACCTCTCCTAGCAAGAGCTGTGGATTCTCTCTGGAAAAGCATGAACAAAGCACTAAATCCACAGTGGGCAAGGAGCACAGGCAGCAAGCTTCCTTGATGCCTCCTGCCAACCCTCGGTGAGGAGACACACCCACCAGGACCCTAAGAACTGGCAGGACAGCAGACCACCTAGCTGCTGCCCACTTGGGCCCCAGGGAGATTCACTTGGAGCATACTATTACAGAATTTTTTAGCTTATTTTTAAGGTACAGAAAAATACCTGGGAGAGTTTGAATTCTTTATTTTACCTAAGAGAAAATCACTCTACAGACACATACAATATCTATGGACTACTAAAGTGCAAACGATTTGACAAATCCCCAACCTGAGGGTACCTCTGGTGGTTCCTTCTATTTTCCTGGTGGGGTTGCCCAGTGGCCCCTGCCTGGGGAGAGCTAGCAATGTTCCCTCCAACCCCACCCTGCTTCCTAGTAGAGGCTGCACACCTCACCCACTGGAACAGCAAGGGAGGTAGCACATGGAAAGAAATTTGACTCTTTCCTAAAATCTGCTGTAGCCAGGTCAGGCCTGGAGAGGGGACAGGGATCCTGGTGGGCTACACCTGACTTTGGTCCAGGTGTTTGGAAGGCACATAGCAGGAAGAGAGTGAGACAAGCTTTAGTCACCAAAACAAAACAAGCCAGATTCCTTGGCCCTTCAGTCTATCCAAGCCTCAGGACACTAGAGAGAGAGTAAGCAGGGCACATGAGAGAGAGTGACACCAAGTCTCTGAGGGGGACAGAGACATGAAGAAAAGGAGCAAGAAGGAAACAGAAGAGGGGGACTGGGCCAAAATATGCCAAATTCAAACCAAGTGCAGCAGCACAGTGCCGGCTGAGTCCTTGACCAGCTCTCTGGGAGGGGACACTCCTGGCACCCTGAGGGCTCCCCAAATGCCTGTTACAGCTGGGCCAGGCCTTGTAGTCCTTCCAACAGGCTGGCGGCCCTGTGACAGCCAAGAGCCAAAAAGAGAAATAGGGGGATGGCTCAGCACTGCCCTCCACTCCTGACTGTAGCACTTGCACAACCAACTGAACATATCCAGCAACGTGCCTCACTGGTGCACAGGCAGGCACCCACATCTGTACATACAGGTTCATGGTTTGGCACACAGATGCACACACACATACACCCTCCCAATGGAGGGACACAACACAATCTGCCAGTTGGGTAGTACAGGCACACTATCACATAAACTCAGGCAGGAGTGAACACACATAAAACCTCTCTGCAGGCTCATGCTCATGCACACACACTCCACAACCTCTCAGGTACATACAAATCTCTCCGTAAGGTACATAAAAACTCATAACCTGTCAGGAAAACAGGCACTCACACCTGTTAAGTGCACACACACCCTTACAATCTCTGTCGGCATACGCACAGATACACACACAACCTGTCAGGCGCACAACACACAACCTCTGTTAGGTGCGCGCGCGCGCGCGCGCACACACACACACACGCTCATAACTTCTCTGCTGGCGTGCGCGCAAACACTCACAACCTCCCGGTTAGACGCGCACACACCCTGTCACAACCTCTCCGTGGGCGCATGCACACGCACACTCGCAGCTTCTCTCTCCCCCAGGCGCACCCCACACCCACGCACCCTCCCGGCCGGGTGCACCCCTCCCCCAGGGCCGTGCTGGCGCACAGCAGCGAACTCGGGTGGCGCCGGGTGTGCACACGCCCCCGGCCCGCAGCCGCCCGCGCCCTTCCTCACCTTTCTCGCTCGGCACCCGGCCCTCGTCCTCTTTGGGGTTGGTCACCTGGGTGATGATGGCCGGGCCGTCCATGGGTGCGCGGCGCAGCGGCCGCCCGCAGGCCCGGCCCCCCCGCAAGCCAGGCG
>NW_007726221.1:250351-267989 GCF_000696425.1 Galeopterus variegatus | reverse complement strand
AGAGGTGGTGAGTGGAGGGCGGGAGGGGGCGTCCGCGCGCGGCCGGGAGTCTCTGGCACTCTGGCAGATGAGTGGGGTGAAGGGGTTGGGGTGTAGGGGGCGCCAGAGAGGTTCTGGGTGGATGTGAGGCGTGTCAGGGGGGCCTGAGAAAATGAGTGGGGTGAGGGGCCTGGGCTGTGAGGGGCATGGGGAGGAGTCTGGGGTAGGTGGGTGGGACGAGGGCGGAGGGGAATGTAAGCAGGGGCCCGCGTGGGTACTGTAGGATTTGGAGGGAGGTGCAGTGTGAGGACCCGGGGGCCGCGGAGGGATTGCAGGAGGCAGGAGTGAGAAGAGGGCCGGAGAAGCGATGTATTCCGGGAAGAGGCAGAAGGAGTCGGGGGTAGACGTGTGGGATAGGGGAGGGTGGGAGCGGTGAGGCTGTCTCGGGGAAGGTGCTGGGCAAGGGACGTCCCGGCTGCGAACCGAGGAGTCAGGTGCGTGGGCGTGGTGTGTGGAGCTGGGGGCTAAAAAGTGGTCCTTAAACCGAGGGGTCCGGGCAGAGTGCTGGTGTGAGGCACAGCCCAGGAGCGTGGAGAAGGTTTGGAGGGACCCAGGGGCGTGCTGGACAGCGGATGGGTCCCGGGATGAGGGGCCCATTTGTGAGCGAGGGTGAGGAGTGGTCCGCGCAGAAAGGGAGTCTGCGGCCTGGGCCGGGGGCTCTGGGCGTGCGAATGTGCGGGATCTGCATCAGCATTCAGCCCGAGCACCCGCGTACGGGGCGGCGGGTCCCTGAGAACCCACCTTCTGGCATGTGGGGTGTCGACGACGAGGGGAGCCTGGGCAATGGGCATTTCCGGGTGCTCTGCAACAAGGGGGCCGGGGGAGCTCAGGAAGGGCTGAGGAGCGGAAGGGGCCTGTGGCGGGCCGAGGTGGACACGGACTGTGCTTGTTCCGGGCAGTCGGCCACTGTTAGGCCTGGAGCGACGGCCAGAGCCTGGACGTGACAGGAAGGTGCCCACTCAGCCTCGGAGGGCGGGACCCTTTTGGCGCCCGCGCCCTCTCGTCCCACCTAGCAGGCCACACTCGGAGCCTGGCAAACTAGGGGGCGGGGCAGTGCAGCAGGGGGGCGGGTCCGAGGGCAGGGCAGGGCACGAGAGCACTCGCTCCGCCAATCAGGAGGGTTTGGGAGGGCCTGCCGAGCGTGACGTAGTGGGCAGGGCTGAGAGGGCGCTCTGCCTCCTCCTGCCGGGTTGCGCGCGCACTTCAGGCCTTGAGGGCGCGTCCAGCCTCACCGGGGCTTCCAGGAGGCGTGACCAGTAGGACCTTTCTTACTTCTCCGATACCCGAGCTTGGAGTTGGATGCAGTCGGGTCGCGTGCCCACCGGGGGAACCAGGGAGCCTTTACAAAGTTTTAAAGGACTCTTTCGGAAAGCCCCCTGAGGGAGTAAGCTCGCAGACCTCGCTGGTCTGTGTACCTGGCGGAGTCCAGTGAGGGTGTCAATCCTGGGACAGGGCTCCTGTGGCCGAGGCAGGTGGGAAGGCACTTCAGGAGAGCTGCCATAAAAAGTTAGCTAGGCAAGAGTAGCCGTTTTGCCCCCAGATCTGGGACTTCAAGTGTATCCTGGCTCTGTGCCTGTGGGTAGGGCCTGGTGCCAGTTGCCCTTGGGATATGTCACGGGAGAGTAGCCGCTCTTCTACTGACACCTTTGGGATCTAGTGAATCGCCTAGGGCAGCCAAGCCATGGGTTGAAGTGAAGTGCCCTTTTGGTTAGGAAGGCAAGCCCTGGCGTAAGTATCCCAGGCTCCAGGGCATTCCCTCCATAAACCTCCCAAGTATGAACCACTTTAGGGCACTCAGCACTTTCCTTGTACCAACTTTTAATGCTCTTCTCATTTGTTATGAGGGTCACCTGGCCTGGGGGTGGGGTGGGCTGGTGAACTCAAATGTTCTATGAATTCAATTGAGTAAGACTACTGAATTCTAAGGGGTCACAGAGGGATCTTCCAAAGATAGCTGTGTGGGGAGGGCCTGAGGATATGGTTTTTCTACAATTTTCGGTATATGAGGGTACTTCAAAAAGTCTGTGGAAAAATGGAATTAAAAGATAATATGAATCTCTCCACAACCTTTTTGAAAACCCCTCGTGTGACCACAAGAGATCGGCATCTCTGCTGCCTGGTTGATGAAGCATCCCAAATAGTCCATTAGCAAGGATAAGGTGATGGGATCATCTGGACTCACTGATTTACATGCTTGAGGCCTGGATCTCTCTCTTTTTTTTTGGGGGGGGGGTACTTCTAGAGGTTCTATTCACTTAGCTAAGGCTGGGAAGGAGATCAGAACTCAGGGGTATAGGACCAAAGGAAGTGATTTTCATAGGAGGAATCTTTCCTATTTGGCCTGTCCTGTAACCATGATTCCCTAGTACCCTCCAGTAACAATTTTCCCTTACCTGCATCCTCTACCACCCTCAGCTTCCTGAGATCACCTCTAACACAAACCCTACCTTTACCCAAGTCTTTGTCTCAGGCTCAAGCAAGAAAACAGCTTGCTATTTTTAAAATCCTTGTTCCCCTCCATATGCTGTTCATTTAAATTTTTAGTTTATTATTTAGTCCATAAATATTAATAGAATCAACGAAAAATATCACCTGTAGCCCTATCACCATCTTTAAATCAATCTGTTTTTCTCCATTTCTCCCTGTCCTTGACTATGTGCTGACATAATTTTTATGTAGCTATTTTTAAAAAACATGTTTAAAATGATGAGGTTAGCATTTTTCCGTGTGGTGACATAATCATGATTGCTACCATTTATAAATGATCATTTATAAATCATTTATAAATGATTGCATAATGCCTCACTGAGTCTTAGATAACACAGTATCTTGGTTTTATAGATGGAGGAAAGATTAAAAAATTATTGGGACGGGGCCGGCCTGGTGGCGCACTGGATAAGTGCGCCGCTTGGGAAGCGCGGCGGCGCTCCCGCCCGAGGGTTCGGATCCCACATACAGACCGGTTCCCGCTCACTGGCTGAGCAAGGCGCGGGAGCAGCGCCGAGGGTTGCAATCCCGTTGCCGGTCCCCGGTCCGGTGCGGGGGCAACACTGAGGGTTGCGATCCGTTGCCGGACACGGAAAAAAAGACAAAAGACAAAAAAAAAAAAAAAAAATTATTGGGACAACTGATTAGCTATGAGGAGAAAATATATCTTTACCTCAGTCTTAACAGCATATTCAAGGTGTATCAAATAATTCAATATAAAAAATTAACGAAGAAATATACCAGAACAAATATAGGTAAATGCTTTTTGTTCTTCAATGGGAAAGGCCTAAAAGTGACAAAAACTGCAGAAATTATGAAGGACAAGATTGATAAGTTTGTCTACATTTGTTCATTTACCAAAATTTATTGAGTGCCTTGTATGTGCTAGGTACTATTCTAGATGCTGGGGATCCCAGAGTTGTCCAAAATGACAAAGAGTTGAGCTATCATACTCTCATACAAAAGTCAGTCATAGCTCAGGGTTGTCCCTGGGGGGCTTTCTGGGAATGTAAGCAAAGTAGCCCCAGTGACCTGAGGACAGGTGTCAGCCACTGGAAGCCAAAGCACATCAAGCCCCATAGAGGGATACCCAGAAACAGTAAAAGGGATCCAAGAGGATCTGGACAGACTCCCATCATACAGTGTCCTTGTACCACCTGTTCAAGGACAGGTCTGATGTTTTCCTTTAACTTAATTTTTACTTAAATATAATTCCTTAAATAGAAAACTAGTAGATAAGATTAAAAAAAAGACAAATGAGAGATGTATGAAGGACCATGACCTTATAAAGAAAGTACTGCACAGAGTGAAGGGGCTGAGATTGGGATACTAACGGCAGGAGGACATGAGACAAGGGCTGGTGATCCCGGCCCCAAGGGGCCAAGGACAGGAGCAGATAGGAAGATGGAAGGTATTTGTTAGGGCAGTCTGGTCTGGAATTTCTGGTAGAGCCCTGGGGTGGAGCTCTCATGTGGGAGGGGACAGGTAAACTTGAAGGTGGGGGATAGGGGCAAGACTGCTTTGGGGATGCTGGGGTGAGGATAGGGAGAGGCTGCCCCTGTGGGACACTGGGTATTAGATCAAAGTGAGATGGTGATTTGAGGAAAGGAGAGCTGGGGAGGGGGTGGTACAGAATGGGTATTCCCCCAGGTTGAAGCAACAGCAGCAGCAGTTCCCAGGCTTAGAGGCAGGGGAGAGCATGCTCTGGGATGAGTCCACATGGCTGGGATTTAGGGCTCTGGTGACCAAGCAAATCCTTACAAACCAGAAAAGGCATCTGGGCTTTATACTGGGGGCTGTGGAAATGACATAATCAGATACGTGTTTGGAAAACGTCTGCTGACTAACAGATTGGGTCAGGGGCAATGCAGGAAGCAGGGAAACTCACAGAAGATGTTGCAAGAATACAGAAATGAGATGATGGTAGTTGTGGGGATGGACGGAGCTAGATAGATTCCAGATACACTTTGGAAGGAGGATGTACATATCTTGCCTATTAGTTGGGCTTGAGGAGTGAGGGATGAACAAGGAGAAATGGCCTCTAAATTGCTGGCCTGGGGGCCCAGGCAGAGAGTTGAGGACTCTGAGATGCTCACTGGATCTGTCATTTCCAGCCTGCGCCCGCCTGCTCTCCATCTCTAAATCTTTCCCTCCAGGATGTTTCTTGGTCTGCTTTATCTCTTCTCCATAGACATCTCAGTCTCAAGTTTTGTGCGTCTGTTACTTAGACTCTGACTCTTGGTCTTAGGTGCTTTTCTGTCTGTCTTGTTCTGACTCTTGCTTCACATACCTCTGGCTCACACCTGAGGGTAGCAGGTCACCTGTTGGGAAAGGAGCAGAAATAGGATCTGGGCAGAGATTCCTGGTGGTTAGTCAAGTGGATACAAACCTGAGCTCACCCACAGGTTTCTCACTTGGGGTCACCTTGGGACCTGAATAAGGTTCCTCCAGGCAGCAGCCCTTCTCTCCTACTGGGAACCAGGCCCAGAGTATGAAATCAGTTCCAAAGAGGCCTGCTCTAGCCTAGGCAGCCAAGCCACGCCCACACCAAGTATGTATTGGGTACCTTCAGTGTGCCAGGCTTGGGCCAAAAGCAGGAGACAATGCACCTGTAAGGGGCACAAAGTCTAATAGATCAGGGAGAGGAATAATCAGAGGATGACACAGAGTAGAACTGATTGATCCTCCTGGCAGTTCAGGGAGTCTCTACAGAGGAGATGATGCTAACAAAGTCATTTTTGGAGCCCTCAGTTTCCTGGGTTAGAGGAATTTTCCACTCGTAGTATTTATGGAGAAGGCTGCATGTGAGGAGCAGTAGGGCATAAGGATGGAGAAAGAAGTTGGGGTCCTGAAGGCTGGACTGAGTTTGGAATATAACCTGTTGGTATTCTGGAGCTATTATACTCCTTGAGCAAGGAACAGGCACCACTTAAGACACTAGTTCAAATCTACAGAAGTGAAAGTTCAAACTAGCTTAAGCAACAGTGGGGGCTATATTGTCTCATGTAACCAAATCATGGTTACATGCCTGGGCTGGAGTGGTCTGGGAACAGCATACCTGAAGCAAGGAGGTGGTGGTTCCTACGGGGAGGGTGTGAACTCTAGCTGCCGCTCTCCATGACCAGGGGGATCAAGGCATTAGGGAAGCCAGAAAGTGTCTCTGCACTCCAACCCACCTTGTCTTCTCCATTCAGGTTACTGCAGGATATCATCCGTAAAGGGTCCCCAACAGCTCATCCCTCTGCCTTCAACGCCCATGCTCCCTCAACATCCTGATCCTTACCAAGACCCTCTTCCCCCTCCCCATCACACATGGATTCTTCCAATCAAATACCTGTGTTCACTGACACCTGTGGCTTCCTAGCCATGCTCTTCTTCTGCCATTGTCCTCAAGGATGCTCTCCACCTGTCCCCAGGTGGGACCTGTATACAGTACCCTTCCCACCTACAGACACTCCCTGGGTCAGTGGTCCAGCAGGTGTAGCCTGCCCCCTGGTGGCCACCATGTTGTGAGGTGCTTTTCATGTGCCCAACTGGATGTGGAAGAAGGCCTCTTCCTGCCAGCTCCTTCAGGTATACTATAGCCTGGTGGACTCAGTTGTGTCTCCTGTTTCACCTAGTTGTTGTGATTTGCACTCCTGTTCAGCTTTCCCCAGGGTATTAACAGAAAAGCCCTTAGGAACGTGAGGGTCTGTGTGCTTGTCTAGAAGGGGTAGAGAGCAGGGGAACTGGAGTGATGTCTGCCACATGACAGCCAGTCTTAGACGAGGGAGATGAAAAGGCAGAGTAGATGCTGGCCACTGGTGAAGGAAATAAGTGCAGTCATCTGGGGGTCCTGAGCAGAGAGAAAAAATGACATCTGGCATAAAGTTGGTGGTCGGGAAGTGTTTGGGGGAATATGACAACAAAATACAGCATGGTCTGACATAGATTCTGGGGTCTTGGGACTGAGATGGTACATTCTCAGTTTCCAGAAACCCAAGAGTCTTTCCTGGAGGGGGACTCTCCTCCCACTTCCCCTCTACCTCCAGAATTCCAGACCTGCCCTGCCTAGAGAACTTGGGTACAAAAAGGGGACACAATCTTGGTCTCAGTTCCTCCCTGAGAGCCCTGGGTGGTGGGAGGACATGGCCCCACCCTGAAAGCCTGTTACAAAGGACTAGCCCTGTGTGCCCCCAGCCCACTGGCAGGAATGGTTTTGGCTCCTGAAAGGACAGAGAGTCACGAAGCCTTTGAGGTGGAACCCCACACTTTTAGCCCCTACATGGATTGTCCCTTCAATGACTCACCTGTATCTCAGGTACCAGTTGTCATCTGGCCAGGCTAAAGGGGGCTACTCTTGCTGGCATCTATGGCCTCTCTTACTCAGGCTCCTCAGGCCCTGGGCTCTGGCCCAGCCACAGGTACCCCCTTTATTCCCTGACCTATTCATACACAGGCTCTATTGGAACTGAGGTGAAAGACCCAGACACAGCCGCAGTCTGGCATGAGTTCTGAGCTGCCTGTTGTCCCCAGGCTTCTGACAAAGAGGAAGGGCCAACCCATTTATGCATAAGCAAGCACATGTGTGTGTGTTTTAGGGGCGTCCGTGTGCAGCCCCATCTGGAAAGGCTGCTGCCTTCTCAAGTCATTTATGGCATCAGCTTTGATGGGAGGCTGCCCGTGGCAGCACCTCCCACTGACACCATTCCCAGGGCAGGGCCCTGGCCAGGCAGTGGAGATACTTCACCGGCAAGTCTGGTCACAGACACATCTTGGTACGTGCAGCTATATGCTCATTTGTACCCAGGCTCATATACATGTTAGGGCACAGGCACACACGTAACAAGGCTATCTCTACCCAGGCTGGTTTCTCCATGTTGGCACTGCCTATTTTTCCCTCCCTCCCTCACACTCTGGCCCTCTATGGCCCAGCCCTGACAAGTACTACCCTACCCCTTCAGCTGCCCTTGAACCCAGCCTCCTAGCCCTCTTGATCTTGGGCTGGTTCTCAGAGCCTCCCTCATGTACATCATCACAAATGAGAACAAGGGAACAATCTCAGGCAATTTCTACTTTTCACACAAACTTCCTCAAGGGCTTGAATAAAGAGAGGGCTTTGCTATCTCCTCTGGAACTGGGGGAGGGGAGAATACAGGGAGAAAAAAAAATAACATCTCAATGGATCAGTCTATTTCCCTCCCTCCCTCCTTCCCTCCCCCCTTCCCTCTCCACCTTCCCTTTCTTCTGCCCCACCTCCTTCTCATACACACATGCACAAACCCCTCCTTAGTTTCCCTTAGCACATACACTCAGGTGCCTGGTGCACATTACCCCCTCCCTGCATATGCTGCTAAGCTCGATTCTCAGGTGGGGCTCTTCACCCCAATGAACCTCCATCGTCTACCCAGTCTGGCTCTGATCCTACCATGGCCATGGGAGGTACGCCCTGTGATCCACACCTGGGTGCCAGGCTGCTGCGGTGAGTAGAGGAGGTCTTATCTTAGCTGAAAGAGGCAACAGGCAAGTGACTTCCTCTCTCTGGGCCTTGCTTTTCCAGGCAGGAACATACAGATGATGGTCTTTTGCCTGGGACGCTCTGAAATGAGTGCAAACCAGAAGGGAACACCGTTTTGGTCTGAGCTCAGAGATGAGACTGAGGAAGTAAAATTTCTGGACATTCTGGAACCATTAAAAATATTTTTTAAATATTAAAATCAAAATATTTTGGAAAAACGAAGGTACTAGCTACATGGATTTGGCTAGATATTGAGAGTTCACAAAGCTCTTTAACAGATACTGTCTCTATAAGTCCTTGATGGCTCTTGGTAGGAGAAATTAAGGGGACTGGGTATCACCCATCCTGCCTGCTTAATATGCAAGCTCTGGCTGGGTACATTGTGTCCCCAAAGGTCTCCCTTGGCTGTAAGGACAGAGGTCCTCTCAGGGAAGGACCAGCATGAGGGTCCTAGAGCAGGGGTCTCTACCCATCCAAGGCCTCACAGGAACCCAACTCAGATCATGGAGAAACCCACCACCTGGCAGCCCTCAGCAATGACCAGGTCCCACAGCTGACCTCAGGAAACTGGGTCACTCAGGACCAGGGCCATTCCAGACTGGAACTCCTGTTACTCCAGAGAAGCCATTTGTCATGAGTGTGACTCAGCTGTATTTTCCATCGCTGCTTCTCATTGGGTCTAACCACTGTCCTGTTAGGACTCACTCATTTTCATAAGTCCTAGTTTAAATTCAGGAGAGAGAAAGAATCTGTTTGGCTTAACTCATTACCATTTTTCGAGTTACTCTGCTGTGTAAAATAATTACCCCGAAACTTAGTGACTTAAACAAAAAGCAAAAATATTTGTATGTTTATGACTTTGCAGTTTGGGCGGGGCTTGGTGGGGATAGCTCATCCCTGCTTTACATGGTAACAACTGGGCTGCCTGAGGGCTGGGCACTGGAACCACCTGAAGGCTCACTTTCTCACTGGTTGCAGTTGATGCTGGCTGTTGGCTGGGACCTTTGGGCTGTTGGCTGGAAAACCTACAAATGGTTGTATTAACAATGTCTTTTATTTTCTATACTCTGATGTTTTGACATCTTGAAGCCTTGCTGACCTTGGAGGGACCGCCCCTTCCAGGGCTAGCTGATTCCTGGAGATAGCAAATAATTCACCTGTAAGGGTGTCTTTCCTATGCAGATCAACCAGTCCAGAGACCACACTCCCAACCACCTCCTTTATCAAGCTTTTATACTCTGTGGCCACTATTCCCCAGCCCTAGTCACCCAGAGCCAGGTACCAATCAGGTATAGTCCCTACACCCCAGAACCCACTGAAATTATTCACACTAGCTAATCCTGAACCTGCTTACCCTGCCTCACCTGTTCCTTTCCGTAGAAAGGAACAATAAAGGCTCTTGCCATAGTTTTTCCTTTCTGCTTGGCTTCCTGACCACCCCTGATGCTTTGCCATGAACCATTTCCTCCCCACCCCCCATGTGGCATGCCCCTCCTCTTGGGATCTGTGAGTATCAGAAACTATCTTTTCAATGGCCGTTGTCTCCTGTTGTTAGCCTCATCATATCTGAATAATAATAAAAGTTATATTTTTAAACAATGGTCTCTCTACTGACCTGGGCTTCCTCACTACATGGTGGTTGAGTTGCAAGGGTGAGTTTGCTCTGAGAGAGAGCATTCCAGGTGAAAGCCATAACATTTTTTAACCTAGTCTCAGAAGTTAACTCAGTGTCATTTCTACTGCATTCTGTTCACCAAGGCAATCACAAAGTCCCACCTAGGTTCAAGGGGAGGAGAAATAAACTCTACCTCTTGAAGGGGCATGGCAAGGTGATAGAAGAGTATGTGAATGGAAATATTAGGCGGCTGGTTTTGGAAAATACAGTCTTCCGTAGTCATCCTCTGGATTTGGCTCTTCATGCCAGGCCACCTTATGGGTCACTGGCCAGTCAGCCATTGAGCTATTTACAGGTCTGATGTCCAGTCCCATCCCAGTATTGCCTTTAGACTTGAGTGGCTCTTGCCCTGGGCCTGGTGCTTTAGGGAGCCTCATTCAAGCCCATGTCCAGCTGTCCCCTTCTCCATGGGAAGAGAAATTTGTAGAACACAAGGGCACGTGACTACTGATCTGTATACCCACCCACCTTTAGAGACACACTTTGGGCAGCCACTACCCTGGAATTTCCTATCTAAACAGCTCTGAACCCACTTCTAGGACTGGCACGAATCTCATCACTAGATCTGTTTCTTGAGGGCAGCGCACACTGTTGGTGACAAGTGGCCAAAGGGTGGCTGTTTTCAGGGTGGGGTGGGGTAAGGCTGCAGCTTGAACATATGGGCTAAGGGAGAGGTCACATGCAGGAGCCTGGGGCCTATGAGGCAGGGAGATAAGGGAGACTGGCCATGGACCAGGAGCCCAGACTTGGCCCTCTCTGCTATCATGCTCCTGTGCAGCACTCCAAGGAATCTCGTCATTTTAAAATTTGAACCTGGTCTTTCAGCCTCAGATTTCTTAGCAGTTTCCTGGTTTAGATTGGATGGAATGAAGAAAAAACCACAGCATACAGAATTGGCCTCCACTGGTTCTGTTGCACCACAAATGTCAGAGGTGGATCTGCCTTGCCCAATCAGCTGTGAAGGGGTATGTTTCCCAATATGTAGAGAAGTTGCTCTACCCTGCTTTGGGTGGAGCTAAGGCAGATGGAGCATGTCAGGCCCTGTCATGGGACTCCGTCTTTACCAGTCTTTACAACCTCCCTGTGAGACAGAAGCTAATAATGCCATTTACAGATGAGGAAACAGGCTCAGTGGGGTTAAGCGGCTTGCTCAGTCACACAGCTGGAGTGTGGAGCTGAGATGGCAATGGCTGCCTTCGTGTCTGGGGCCCCTTTCTGTCCAGGAAGCAGCTGCTCAAGATCACCCAGCAAGTCACTGGCTGGGAGAGTTTTCAGATCTTGACTCTATGCTCCTGCCTTTATTGGACACTGTGCTTAACGTAGGATGACTCAGAAAATGATTGTACTTGATTTATTTGAAGAAGGGATGGCACTGACAAAAATTTAGAAAGTTATTCCAGGATAAACATAGTTATTAATAAAACCTCCTCAGTCTGAGTGGAGATGTGTTTATCTGGGGTGAGTAGCACATGATTAGGAGTTGCGATGGACACTTTTTCTGCATTTTGGATAGTGAGGCCTGAAACCAGAATCTACTAGATTTGTGCTCATTGAGCCTCGATGTCCTCAGGAAGCTAAACTCACAACTCCAGACTGTATATCTGTTGGACTGTTCCCAGAGAGATATGAAGAGAGAGAAATGGCAAGAGATTAAGACAGGCCCAAGTTTATATCATATTTATCCCGCCTCTCTTTCTTTGCATATGCTTTTCCCTCTGCCAAGAGTGCTGTTCCCTGCTCTTCACCTTGAGTAACTGCTCCCTGCCTCCCAAGGTCTAGATCATCAGGGAGCCTCCTCCTCTAAATTTAGTACCCCTGGTCTGTGCTCCCCTTGGCCTTTGTCCTTATTAATAAGCAGGAAAGGACGATTGCAGGCTGGGAAGGGAGAGGTGGCACAAATGTTGCCTAGCTCAATCTGTGAACTGATTTAACACATCCTGGCTCTGGCAGATTGGGCTGCACCTCAGATATGACCATCCCATATGCTGCAGGGGGCTGCTGGATGAGGCTCTGCTGCTCACCTGGTTTCTCTTCCCACTCAGAAAAGCTTGATAGGCCACGAACAGCATATCCCTTTTCAATATTGCGACACATTTTTCTTCCTTCATAACCCCATTCATGCCACTTTAAGGTTTCTTTTTTCCCTTTATTTATACAAATATTTTTTCTTCAACAGTGGGGTTCTGAAAGATTATTAGATACCCCTCTAGCACTGTGTATGGCTGAGACCAGAAACCAGGAAGGGAGATTGCTTGCACCTCTCCAAAGCAGCTAACAAAATGTAGGACTTCTGCAGGGGAAGACTGGACTACGGCTGCTTTTTTTCATTTCTGAGGACTGGTACTGCCATCAGATTTAAATTGCTTTAATGTTAAATTCATTATTTATATAAGGACTGTCTCTGCTTCCTCTGTGGTGCTAAGCTGGTTTAAAAGTTCCAGATGTAGCAAAGCATTTTCCAGCACTGACAACAGTTGTTAGCAAAAATCAACTCAAGAAAACAATGCTTAAAATCAACTCTAAACCAGAGACTGCAAACCAGCGGCCGAGGAATGAAATCTAGTCTACCAGCACACGCTAGTGGCAAAATGGTTTGATATTGTTCTTGTTATATTTTGGTTTTGTGTGTATAGTGCAGACTCTCACAATGTTCGGGGTTTTTTTGTTTGGGTTGTTTTTTTTTTTATAATTACATACTTACAGAAACATTATAAGAATAAAGAATTCCTCTATATCCCTTAACTAGATTGCCCAGATATTAACTTTTTATTCCCCTCATATTATTATTATTTGAACCATTTGAGAGTATGCTGCAGACTTACCCTAAACACTACAAAATTTCCTAAAAACCAAGGATAGTCTCTTATATAACCATAATACAATGTTCAAATCAGGAAATCAACATGGTATTATTATCTAATCTACAGACTTTATTCTCATTTCACCAATTGACCTATTCTGTCCTTAATAGCAAAAGAGAAATTTTTTTTTTTTCTGGTCTAGGGTCCAATTTAAGATTATGTTGTCATGTTTCTTTAGTTTCCTTTAATCTGGAACAGTTTCTCTGTCTTTTATGAGCTTGACAGTTTTGAAGAGTACAGGCCTGTTATTTTGTAGAATATCCCTGAATATGGGTTTCTGTGTTGTTTCCTCATGATTAAATTCATATTATGCATTTTTGGCAAGGATTTTTCTAGAGCAAGGTTGCACATGATGTTGCTTAGTGGCATTAGCAACTTTGATCACTTGGTTCAGGCAGTTTTTCTAAAGTTTTCCTACTGAAAATTGTGTCCCTTTGTATTTTTCCCTTTGTAATTAAAAAACAGCTGTGTGTGTGGGGGGGTTACTTTGAGGCTATGTAGATACGCTTCTTTTTATCAAACATTTACCTTCTAATTTTAGCATCTGTTGATGATTCTGGTCTGGATCAGTTATCGCTGTCAGATTTTACCCAGTTTGGTCAGTGGGTATTTGTTCCAGTTGGGTTTTACATGCTCTTGGCATGTCCTCATTATTCTTTGAACTCTTCCTTACTTTCTCCTACAACAAAATGCTATAGGCTCATATTGTTCTTTCCTTGAACCAGCCCTAGAATCAGTTATTTCTCTAAGGAGCCCTGATTCTTTTTAGTGGCTAGTGATATTTAGAAATCAATATCCGGGTGCTAGATGTGCTCATTGCTACTGCAGTGCCATTGATGCCGGGCTCATTTGGTGGACATAGCTATATAAATTTATCTATCTATCTGTATCAATTTATCTACCTATCTACATCTATATCAATCTCTCTATCAATCATCTATCTATAATCAATCTACTAAAACAATGAGTTTATAGTGACACCTCAAATTCCTGTCCAATACTACATGATTCATTATAGCCTCCCCTCTTGCCATATTTGGGGATTTTTTTTTTTTTTTTTTGGATTTCTTAATGTTTGTTGTACTCAAAAGTAAAACAGAGAGGATAAATACAAGTAGCCCAGTATTAAGTACCACTGCTTCTTACTTCAAAGAATTTCCTCTAGATTTGCTATTGCTTCCCTCTTGCCATAGTTGTAACTCCATTCTCCAGTAGTGAGAAACTTGACTCCTGTTATTCACAATATATTATTTATATACTCAGTCTTAGAATGCACAGAAAGTAGCTTCATAATTGCTAACCCATCCCACTACAAAAACAAAACAAAACAAAACCCACTAAGTAGAGTTCAATATTTGTTTATAGTTCTCTTTGCCTTTTGTCAAAATTCTTAATTCAAAAGTTACATGGGTTAGTTCCTCCATCTTCCCATTAGGGTCATTTCTTTTTGTTTGTATTCTATTTTAGTGGTTTTTTTCCCCATCTTTGTTGACTTTTTTTTTTTTTTTTAGATAAGGGAAACACTAACATGGTTCCAAGTCAGAACTACACAGAAAGTTATCCTGGGTGATGTGTCACTGCCCTTTGTACCTCACCCCCAAGCCCACTGTCCTCTGTCCCCTGCTTCTACCCTACCACTTTAGATAATGACTCTCATTAGTTTCTGGTTTACCCTTCCTGTGTTTTGTTTTTTGTTCTGTACAAATAGCAGATACATGTATATATTATTATGTATCTCATTACGTAAAAGGTACCATATCATAGATATTCATTTGCACCTTTCTTTTTCACTTAAGCCTGCAAATCACTCCATTTCAGTTCATAGAGATCTTCCTTGTTCTTTTTTTTTAACCACTGTGTAGTACTCCATTGTGTGGTTTTACCATAGTTTATTCAACCACCCTTCCATGTATGGCATTTAGTTTATTTCTAGAATTTTGCATAACAAAAAATGCTGCAGTAAATACATTTTATGTTGCTGGAGGAGTATCTTAAGGGTAAACTCCTGGATAACTGGATAAAAAGTAGTACATGTAGTTTTGTTAGGATTGCCTGTTTCCTCCCAGGAAAGTTGTTATCAATTTGCATTTCTACCAGCAATGTATGGGAGTGCCTCTTTCCTCACAGCTTTACCAATAGAATGTATTGTTACATTAAAATTTTTGCCAATCTGCTAGGAGAGAAATGGTATCTCAGCATAGTTTAAATTTGTATTTATCTTATAATGTGAGTTGAACATATTTTCATAAAACATGTTTAAGCTAATTTTAATACCCTTTTTTTTAGTGAATTACCTATTCATGTCTTTCTTTTGCCCATTTTGTATTGACTTTTTTTATCTGACCTCTCATTTTTTAGTTTTTTCTATATTAAGAGTATTAGCTATTCATCTGTAACATAGATTGCAAATATTTTCTCTCATTTTGTCATTTGACTTTGTTTATGGTGTTTTTTGCCAAGAAAAAAATTTTTAGTTTTATGTAGTCAGATTTATCAATCTGTTCTTTTATTGCCACTGGGTTTTGAGTCATAGTTAAAAAGCTTTTCTCTACACCCAGATTATGCAGGAATCCATCCATGTTTTCTTTTAGTACTTGTATAGTTTCATCTTTTATGAGGGTACTTCAAAAGATTCAGGAAAAGTAGAATTAAAAGATAATACTAATCTTTCCATGAACCTTTGGACTACCCATGTACATGCAGTTAGATCTCTGATTCATTTCGAGTTTATTTTCTTGTATGGTGTGAAATAGGATCTGGTGTTTTCTTTGTTCCATGGCTACCCATTGTCCCAGCACCATTTATTAAAAAGTCAATCTTTGCCCCAGTGATTTGAGATGCCATCTTTACTGTGTAGTAATTTCCCATATATACTTACATTGATTTGGGGGCTTTTTAGAATGTTCTGCTGGTCTGTCTTGTGTATTCATGCACCAGTACCTCACTGTTTTTTTGTTTGTTTGTTTGTGACCGGTAAAGGGATCGGCACCGGCCGTCCCTAATATAGGATCCGAACCTGCGGCCTCGGCGCTCACAGCGCTGCACTCTCCCGAGTGAGCCACGGGTTCAGCCCAATACCACCCTGTTTTAATTAGAGTCTTTATAGAATGTTTTAATGTGTGCTAGGGCTAGTTTCCCACCACCAGTATAGCTTTTTTCCCCCCTCAATATTTTCCTAAATATTCCTGCATGTTTATTTTTTTCATGTAAACTGTAGTATTAACTTGTCTAGCTCTTTTTTTTTTTTTTTTTTTAAGTGTTCTCTAAAGTGTTCTTAAAATTTTGAGTTAGTTTCGAACATTTATAATGGGGAGGCATCACGTAAGAATCTGGATTTCTGGTTTATCTTGAAAATTGGAAAGATTGATCCCATGGGTTTTTTCTTTTCACATGACCTGATAGTGCAGAGCTGAGTAGCAGCTTCAGCCTCTACGTGGGCATTGTTATCTCCAGTACTACACAGTCCTCACCACTCCCTCTGACCTCTCACTGCTGACCTTCACACATTTAAGTTCCCTGTGTGGCATCTAAGTTGGTTACTCTGGCTTTAAATGATCAGGAATGTATATCCATTTCTCTAACATATGGATATTTTGAAAGGGATTTGTGTCTGCTTTGTTCACTGCTGTTATCTCGAGGGCCTATTCGAGGGCTTGGGGCATAGTGGGCACTAAGTAAATGTTTGTTCAATGGATGTATGTTTATAGGTAGGAAACAGGAAATGATCAAAGTGTGTTTTATCTTCAGAAAATCATTGAAAATACATCAAATTGAACCAGCACATTGTGGGTGGGAATAAGTTGGTACAGCCCTTACAGAGGGCAATTTGGCAATATCTCTCAAAATTACAAACTCATCAACCAGTTGTTCACACAGTTCCATTTCTAGAAGTTTGTCCTAAAGTATATTTGCACACAGGCAAGTAAATTATGATGTACACAGTTAGTTATTGTAGTAATAATAAAAGATTGGAAGGAACCTCAATTTCCATCATAAGGGGACTAATTATATAAATTATGGTTTATCCACACATTAGAACAATGGAATATTACACAGCTGTAAAAAGAGAATAGGATGCTTCCTACAAACTGAGAGGAAAAAACACAAGGTACAGAATAGTATATATGGTAGGCTTCCTTTGTGCATTGTATAAAAGGAAATAAACCAAAAAATCCATACTCATGTTTGCTTGTAAATACATAAAGTAATTCTGGATAGAATTATTCATACTCAAAAGAAACAAATAACAATGATTAGTTGTGGGGTAGAGGAGGTATGGTGAAGAAACTGGGCAGATGGGAACAGGGTGAGGGAAAATTCTAACTCCCTCCCTTTCTCTCTCTCTCTAATATTTATATTTACATATATAATGTATACATACATACAAATACACACCCATAAATAACAACTATTAAACTAAAGTGACAGTAGAAGAAGCCATCAGACCCTGGAGACCATAACTATCCAGCCAGGACACTCTGTATGAGCCACCGTGTGATGGAGACACTAGGTCACTTGCTGGAATTTTCACCCCTGCTTGCTAGACGATGATATATTGTGCATGCTGATTCTATTTTGACAGAAAAGACAATTAAATATGTTTCCACTCCTACTATCTTGCATTCAGATAATTCCAGAGAGCACTTTACAAATTGGCAGTCAATAAACCACTTCCCCCAGGGGAGAAATAGAGCAAATTCCAAGATGGAATGGTGATACCCACACCACAGGGAATGGCCCACCAAATGCTTCATGATAAAAAAAGTGAAAGATCTCAGCTAGTGAAGTCTTCATGGGGAATTTAGCAAAGAAAGAATTTATCAAGTAACTATAGTTGTAGAATGATAGAAAGTATGGTCTTCTAAACTATTGAAATGCTAGTTCAGGAAGTCTTCATAGAATAACAGATCTTACATATATTAAATAAGTCTGGTACATGATCAATGTAAAATGAATTTTTTTTTCCTTTTTGTCTTTTTTCGTGTCCGGCAACGGATTGCAACCCTCAGTGTCGCGCCCGTACCAGACCGGGACCGGCAATGGGATCGCAACCCTCGGTGTTGCGGCCGCACCTCGCTC